>NW_023458556.1:27735158-27753189 GCF_013731165.1 Rhagoletis pomonella
AAAAACAATCGGCTATTACAAGACAATAAAGCAATCACTTCCTCTTTCCAGCCATCAGCATTGCTAAAGCGTTCAGCTTACAAGACAACAAGTATAATTTACAAGAAAACAAAGAAAGAAATTAATGCGAGTATAAAGAAAATTATACTTTTTTCGAATTTTAGGTAATCTTCCTATTTACTTTAAGTTACTTAAGTGATTTTCATGTCAAAATATGGCTTCCATCGACGACCATTAAATACATTTTTTTTTAGTTCAGTGGAAATATCTGTGTATTTATCTTTATCGATGAATTTATTAAAATAAAGAATTTTCCACTGATTTTCTCTATATTTTCCATTGTTATAAAATTAATATTCATAGCAGTGAAAAATAAGCCACACGCAGTTAATTATAAATTAAATCCGTTTCAAAAAATATCACGAGTGTATATTATAGTATGTAAGTTGAGATACAAATATATACATATGTATGTATGTAGTTACAATAAAAATTTCAGTTTCTCCCACAACCAACAGCAAATTGCTCAAGGTTATAAAATATCTTTGTTCTTAGCCAAAGTTTTTCCAAGGCAATTATAAGCGATGCAAGCTGCGCGAAAGCCGCATGGCAACAAACTAAAATAATTATCAATAACAAATTACAAAAGCAACAAATGCCTTGAACCAAAGTTTGGCATTTTATAATTTTCCACGAAAAAAATACGACAAAAATTCTTAAATGAAAAGTGTACCAAAAGAGTTTTTTATTATTTTTGGAAAATTAATTGGTAAACCGGTAAAAATAAATAAATGGAAAAAACTTAAAAGATTGAGAGTATCAGCTTGGCGTAATTTATGGCTTCCTCAATTTAATGTTTTTATTGAATTCAGTAGAAACGTGACAAAGAATTTTGTTGAAGAATCTAACTCCTGTAAAGTGAAACTGGTTTTGGCTAGTCGACAGCCTTATAAATTCTAGTTGTAGCGAGTTTACTGTTCATGCTCAGAGAAATCTTGCTGTGTATGATTCGAATAAGCTAAAAAATTTCGCAAAATAAATGGCCAAGTTTTTGACTGTGGTCCGGGAAAAAAATTAACTTGGCCATATATAAAAAAATATCATATTGGTCTAAAGATATGCAGCGAGAAAGCTTAAGGAGTTCAGTTTAACATGGTATACATTATGGATATGTTATGTTTCCTTGGTATATTTTTTAAGAGGAAGCCTTAGTCATTTAGACATTTTTATCGACAGAAGTTTAGCGTGGTGATTTATAGAATCCCACTGCAGGCCCATGGCAAAAAAGGGCACTCCTAATGTAACGAATGCATGGATCATAAGCATTTTGATTTCCAGCACCACTAATTATAGCGGAATTATAAGGCAGTAGACAATAAATAAAGGCCACTCCTGGGGATTTTCTACATATTTGCCTTACTGCGGGCACTGGTTGATGATATTTAAGCACCAGGAACAATTATGCAGATGATCTAGTCACCAAGTGCGTGGCTGCATCCAGTTTTCAGGTTGCTTTAAAACTAACTGAGACATTGTGCTAAGAAAATGAATTGGCAATTAACTCACTAAGGTCCACCATCATCCCCTTCACGAAAAGAAGGAAATAAATTTGACTAAACCTAAACTGGGAGGGACGGAGATTGAGCCATTGCAAGAGTCGAAGTGTCTAGGTACTGGGCTACTAAGGCATTTTAAGCCTATCAAAGTCTTCATATTAAAATATCGGGAATTATCCATTATTCAGCAATAAAAGTGATTGTCTCGTATGCAGTACTGGCCGGGTGACTACAAGTCAAGCAAACTAAATAGTTCTGGCGTCATCCTGGGAAAGTTACACCGCATGGTCAGTATAGCTCTTACAGAAGGCAATGTGCACCTCCTGCCCAATGCAATTACTGAAAATACTAATTGAAAATGAGGCCCAGAAGGCGCTTTACGACTTTGCAACTTAGTGAGCATAATGAGTGGACGCCTTCAATGGAACTGTATGGTTTAGAACCAAAATGCAACCAAAATTTGCTTTCAATATTCTCCACAAGGTAAAAACTTCTGACAGTGACACTTTCACAAAGGTAAACACAACGTTTGGCTAGGGCTCCCACGTCTGGTATATCGATAGGTTTCATTATTTGAACCAATGAAATCTGCAAGTGAAATCTGCGCTTGCGCAGTCTTCGTAGAAGTACTAAATTAAGCAAGTATAATTCTCATGTCCGACAGTCAAACAGCACCAAAACACAGCACATATATATTCGACAGAAAATAAATCAAGGGAGTTGTCTAACTTACAAATGTGTCGAAACCATACTTAACATTAATCGTTAACACTATCAAGAAATTCTTGGCCTCCAAGGAAATAACATTAGTTTTTTTTTTCTAAATATAGAAGCAGCCTTTAAGAAGGTCCTTTTAGAAGCGATTGTAAATTCGCTGTTCCAAGTTTGGCTAAATGGACCTCAAGTCGACAGTATTCATCGTCTACTCAATCAGAGAATAATTCGTTCCAATTTATTGAGTATCGTGAGAAGCTGGTCGAATGAATGTGGAATAAATGGACCATTGCGTGAAGCTTTAGGCAAACTGCAATGTATAGGACTATACGCATTGTCAAAATGGAATGACACCAGATTGGGTCACACCAATTACCTTGATATTTTTACATCCTAAGACTTTAAATGAGCAGCTACCGCTCTTAAAAACAAGTTATCCATATGTATTCCTTCTAGAAATGATTGGCAAGACGTTTGAGTATTGGTCCACCAAAGTAACTCATAAGCTGTTTACATGGCTGGATCTAAACGAAATATAAGAGTAGGAATCTGGATATACTCGAAGCACCTCTCATTGAATCTCGGTTTTATGCAGCCAGACCACTCGAGAAATAAGCTTCAAGCGTTAAAAGCCTTCTTCAAGCGATGAATTAAATATACCTTAGTTTACTATTAAGAGTTAAGCGTACCTAATAAGGCTTAAATCCTGAAGTGGCAGTACTTCAAACTGGCTCGAAGCAATGTATTTCCTCTATATAAAGATTGCCTTGTAAGAATACGCTTAGGGCTTTTAGATCGTCTGCGAAACATATTTTTTTAACTCGGTCCTATCAGTGAGACACTAATAAGTAACAAACTGTTAGCCATTTAGGTATTCCGTAAATGCTCTGCTGTCAAGCAAATTGTCGTCGGCTACCCACGCTGCTTTCAGATAATTTTAAGAAGAAGAAAACAACAAAAAGGAAAAATGCCAAATCAAATCAAAGTGATTGTGACCTTAACTGATTACGACATTAGCAACAGTTGCTTAATTTCTTTCAAACGCCCCAAAGCCAAAAGAAAGTTCAAATGAAGTGAAAGTTTGCTGAAAGGATACGTGCTACAATAACAACAACAACAAAACCTACGAAAAAGTATAAAGTAGCAGTAATGCGGCGAGTCAACACGCAACAGTGCCCACAGCGAGCATTCTTTTATTCCCCCTGAACGAAGCGTGTCGGAATTTTTATGGCTGCAGCTTTTGACTTTTTTCTCCACGCTTTGTTGAGCTTACGTAACAGATTTACGGTTGGCAGTGTTATGGATTGTTGCTCTTGTAATTACTCAGCTTGTAAACATGTGTTTATTTTTATTTATGTTAACTTCATTATTTGTACGCGTTTTATTTTTGTATGTTTTTTCTCCGCTCTTAGTTAATCATTAATGGCATTTGTTGTCGAGCATGTCAGAAGTGTCAAAACATGATTTTCATGCCTTTGATTGAATACACGAAGGCGCTACCCACTTTTCTGCCATTTTGATTTATTCATTAAAACAGCTGGTGAGTGAGTTATGTAAAATTATTTATGTGGATATGGTGAGTTTATAGCAGAGAAAGAGTGAATATTAAATGTACATAAGCATTAAGATGGCACAACAAAGGCGTGTATATGGTAACACTTGCCACTCTGCCACTTCGCCACTTTGCCACTTGATGAGTGGCAGCATTACACACCTTCCTCGTGGAGAAGCAATAGCAAACGGCAAAGTGTCAAAGCTAATAAACGCCAACGGATAATTAAGGCAATGTGAAGCATAAACACAGGCGTTTATATGATAACTCACACAGCTGTGAGCTTGGCAGAGTATCTTTTACATACATATGTACAAGGCACTCACGCCTTCGCCGGTAAGCGTATAATTGTTTAGACATGTGAGCATAATAAGAACATGGCACGTCGTAATGCTAAGCTACATACAAAAGTCAACCATGCCACGAGCGAAGTGTCTGCGCTTAGGCGTACACAATCAAAATAATTATGTACCTACAGCCCTGTTCATATGCAATTTTTTTTTTTTAATAATGTAAATTTAGCAAGGTGTAATTTTTTAGTTGCTTTCAAAATTATTTTACAAATTCAACATACTACATATAATAGGCAGAGCTCGAAAATAACTCTTAACCGAAAATCGAAATTGATTTTTTTTTAGATACTTATCATATTGCGCAGTCACATAAATGTTTCTCTCGGAGAGTTATACAAATCCGCGCATTATTTTGGTTGCCCTCTGAGATTTATATTTTATTTCAAGAAATAAAGCTCCTTCCCTGTGATTTACCTAGGAGACTTATTTGTAATAGTTGCTTGTTTTCGGTTATTACATGGGTACCCGGATATGGGGTTCTTTTTACCCGAGTACCCGGTTAGGTGGCTATCGTTATAAGGGTACCTTGATAGATGGTAATCATAATCCAGGTACTAGAATAGCGGGTTATATTTATAGTGGGTTATCATTACACGGGTACCTGGATATAGGATTAATTTTTACCCAGATAGGCGGTTATTATTATCCGGATACCTGGTGGTGGGTTATATGTGTCGGATTCCCGGATAAGGGGTTTACTTTAAGAGTGTATCCAGATGGATGATTATTTTTATCCGAGTACCAGGGTAGGTATAGATTCTATCTGTGTACTTGGGTAGCGGATTGTTCTTTTCCGGGAAGCCTAGTAGTGGTTAATATATGAATGTATATTCGAGTATCTGGGTAGCGCGTAATAGGGGTAATCTTGATCCGGGGAGTGAATTGCACAACTTGCCTGAATAATAGGTCAAGAATCAAGTGCAAGTTAAGTTGTACTTACATATGAAATGCACGTATACAGCCGAAGAAGATTTATTTTTGTTTCTCATTTATATTCCTCCAGAGAAAAATTTTTATTGACATCGTTTGACATCGTGCTATACTAACTAAATATACACTATAGTGCAAAAATTAGTTTTTAAAATAATTTATGTTTTTATTTTTTTATAAGAATATGGTTAATGCTGGACCAAACAATAAAAAATAATAAAAAACTTTCTATACAGTGCTTAGAAGAATTCAACAAATTTTCATAAAAATTTTGAACTTTTTGAACTGAATTTTTAGAAAAATTTTCGGGTATGTAGTTTTAACGTTCAAAACCTTGCAAACATTTAACAAAAACTAGCATGTTCACAGTTTTGCGCTATAGTGTATGTATGTATGTATAGTAAAGTAAATTTAAGTAATTTTTAACTCGTGATGCAGATTTTTGGGCGCTGTAGTTATGGCAAGCGTGATTTCGCGATAGCATGGGAACAGGGCTGTAAATATTTCCATGTCGTGCTGCCTATTATTCACCGTTATGCAGCGTATATTCATCCATACGGGATGATTCACTCATGCTGCCTATGATGTTGGCGGGCGACAGGTTTAATATTTTTTGGTTATACATATTGGTAATTGCGTATCTATGTATTTGTGTATGTGCTACATACCGTGCCAACCAAAGTTTCTAAAGTTTTAGCGAAATCTTGAAGAGTATCGGAATTTTGCAACAATTTTTTTACGAATCTGCAAAGAAAATCATAAAAAATGGTTGCCACGAACTCGCAAAGAAATTTATGTACGATTTCTTAAAGAAAAGTTTAAAAATATTCTTTAAAAATTCTTAAAACTCAAAACTTTCCTTAGAAGTGAAGCTAACTCGACGTTCTGATAAAGGTTTCAAAATCGTCAATGCTGACCGTGCTTAGTTCGGCCAGCCACTCAAGAAAGTAGTGATGGAACGAAGCAGTAACATAGATAAGGTTCTACGCTCAAAGATTTCCTCTATATCGCATAATTCACCTTTCCACGGGAGTGAGAACCCTTGCGACCTTGCTCCCGTACTTCACATGTTACCTGACACCATTGCACAAGAGAGAGTTTCCCTTATTTCGTATGCCGAAGGTTTTTCGCCATTTCTCAAAAGTAAACGACCATCTCTCCGATATTGGCTCGCTTTATCACCCCAATGAGCCTAACTCTCTCCCCCACAAAATTTAGGCTGCAGCTGGGAATTCACGTCGTTGGGATCATTTTCGATAGCGAACAAGTCGAACATTGATACTTTTGACAGCTTTTTTCACCTAGCACACAACCACAATTGCAAGCCAGCCGGTTCTAAACAATGCTGGGTCAGTTTGGTCTTGGAGGGCTACTGGAATCGAGCATAGCTCTCCGTAAAGCTACGGGATGATTTCTAATTTTAGGCCGCCTCTAGCTACATTGCGAGTCCCATATGTTCCCTGTACGGGAACATAAAATTATGCTGAGTAAGCAGAACCTCCGCCCAGGTACTACAGGTGACATCTGTTTGAACTGAAGAACGAGGTTCAGGACTACGTACAGCAACCACTGGACCAACTGCCCATAGGTGGCATTCATAAAGAGATTATCACCAGCTTTACTCCGATACAATCACGGTCTGGATATTGCAGCGGATTCAACTCATACCTATCTAGAGTAAACTCTGAGGTGCCCTCCTTAAAACCACTCCCCTAGACGCTTTTTTCTTTAGTCCGACCCTGTCAAAATCTCCCCGTAGTTTAGCATAACCACAACGAGCGGAAGATTCTAGGCAAAGTATCCACAACAAACTTAAAGCAATTTTACCAAATGTACCTCGTGTTAACTAATAAAGTGCCATAAAAGGTACAAATGTGCCAACAGAAGCAACACTGATGCATACTTACTATATATGTATGTAGATTTGATAGAATCCATGTAATCATTTGTTTATCACCCGCACATACTCGCGCATGCATACACCACATTTAACGGTTGCTTGTGTACTACTCCCCGTTAATTGTTATGTGTTTGTGTGACATTTTACATGTTAATTACACGCTATTACAATTATGAATCTCATTCACAATTAATTAGTGTGTTTCGCTCTACAATGCTGTTATTATTGTTTTTGGCTTGTGTTGTTGTTGCAAAATCATTTAACTGCTCATACTGAGTGGCTTGCTGGCGCTGAATATTAAATAGCTTTGTGTCGAAGGTACTCGTACCTAGATATGTTTTTGTATGTCATTGCGTCGAATGTGTGCATTATTATGCTGCCTTTTTAGGAGAGCATAAAAAACATTAGACCAGATCGTTGCCCATACGAAAGGAAGGATTAGTGTCCATGCTGTTCTCCGCTTCAGTTTGAAAGAACATTTGATAGCATAACGTTAAAACTTATATCACGCGAGAGGGAGCGCAGGCGAAAGCTACTAAAGCTAATCGCCTTGGTCGTGAATATATTTTTTGGAATGTATGTACAGTGGCGGTCAAAAATGATGTATCGTTTTTAATATTTACAATATTTTTCAAGCTCATTTTTTTTTATAAAAATATGGTTCATGCTTTGACTATATAAATTAAACTTTCAAACTTTATACAGAACTTAGAAAAAAAAAATTCGAGCTTTTTAACAAGAATTTTTATACATTTTTTGGGCATGCAGTTAACTAGCTTATACAATTTTTGCCATTTAAAGCAGTTGCAGTTTAAAACCTTTTATTTTATTTTTTAATTATTAACTTCTATATACATAAATACATTAAGGTGGACTCTCAATGTATGAGAGAATTGAAAACTCATTTGTTTCAAAATCGGAGGCCAATTTTAAGTGAGGTTAGGGTAAAACAAAAATCTCGACAAAAAATTCAGCTCAATCGGTTGACAATTGCCGTGCCGCACGGGTACTGAAGTTTGTGAGAACGAAATTGGGGCACAATGGAAAGAAAACGCTCGCAACTACCCAGGAGTCGCGCCTAGGGAGTTAAATTGTATTTTTGTAGAACCTTCCATCGCCAACCCTTAATGGGGTTCCCATACAAAAATAACTGAATTTTTACGAATCGAAAATCAAAAAATAGGGACCACCTTAAAATACATATATGTATGTATGTACATGTGGATACATACATACGTGCATAAGAAGGTTAAAACAAAATATTCCAAAACTTGTAACTTCAAAATTGTGAATTAATTAAAATTTTAATATTTTCAAGACTTCATTTTCACGCCAGAGTTATTTATTATCTCATTCAACAGGCCATAAATTCCAAAAAGCAAAATTGATTAAAAGATAATTGAAACTTAAAATACACTCATAAATATTATCGCTTATTACTTTACTAATGTTTTACGTTACAAAAGACAAATAATTGTAAAATATTCAGTGGTAAGTAATAATGTAAGTATGCCGCTTGCAAACGCTAATTCATATGCTGACAGCGTAGAAAATACACCACGGCGGAAACTTTAAAAGGAACTGCATAAGTAACAAGGAGGTAAATATTTTACGTTTACAAATGGCACCGGTTTAATGGCGAGAAAGAAGTGTATGCAAAGAAAATGCGAACAAACTGAAGAGTTGTTGTGTTGAATTATCGGAAGTCATTTGTCATTTGGACACTTGACAACATAAACGCGGGTCGCCACACTCAATGAAAAGTGAATAAGTACTAAGTACTTCAGTAGATATTAAATGAATAGCAAGTAAGTTGGAATAAATGTAGCTTTTTGTTGTGGACTGGTATTTTGCGCTTTCTCAAGGTTGCAAAGAGATGCGGTGAGGAGAAGAATGCGCGTGAGTAATTTATTTTCCAAGTTATGGATATTCATTTATTTTTATGAATTTGTTTACATGTATTAAATACAACATTTCATGAAATGTAAGTGAAGCACTTAATATGCGGTCATGATTGTAAGAGTAGCCTATCTACGCTTTTGAAAATAAAAATAGTTATTTTGCTTAAAATGCACAACAAGAACGGTGCTGCTTATAAACAGAGTAAGCCCCGCCATGTTAAATCGTAATAAGGCGCACCAGATAGCTCCATTAAATTTGAGATTTAGCCCTATAAGTACGGTGACCATTCGTACCGATTTTGGCGGGACAGTAGCGGATTTGAGACAATTTTTCCGCTGAATATTTTTTCAAAGTCGGGACTTTATGAAAGTGTAGCTCGTTATTTAACAAAGACCATGCAAGTCAAAATTTCAAACATTGTACAAAAATTAGCTAAATTCGACAAAGTTTCATTAAAATTTTGAGCTCTTTAATTAGATTTCTTAGAAACATTTCGCAAACATCTCCGAACTCGAATAAGAAATTTCACAAAAAAAAAAATTTATTAAAAATTGTAAGCTTTATGGTTGCTAAGAATTTTATATCCAAACTTTTAAATCTCGCAGAACTTTAATACTTTACCTACATACATACCAGATATGTATAAATTCTTTTAAATCAATAGACATCAGTCTGCCATTTTTTAAACATCACAAAAACTTTGCCAATTTCACTCTGAAAAATCGATTTTATACAACTTTCCGACTAAACAATGGCTCTATAGACAAAACACCTACGAAAATACCTATTCACGGCAATCAATCGCTGAAGCCTGAAGTGAAGCGCATTAACGGAAGTCACATGCACGACGGTGGATCTGCCTTTTCCATTTTTTTTTTTTCAATGCAATTATTCTTTACCGTTTTTTTCGCTTTAACTGTTTGTATTATATTGATATTGACACGCGTCTGTCGTCTGCGGCGCTTCAAGCCTTTGTGGCTCTGCTAATTTCGTGGCTGCCAAAAACACACACACCCACTCCTGCCACCTCAGCCAGTTCACCTTCAGCAAAACGCATATATGTACGTGTGTACGTGTGTACGTATGTATGTACGTTCGACACCCAATGTCACACAACACTTGATTGCATAAGCGTAATGACAAATGTCAACGACACACAAAAATACGCGTTAACTTACTTGGAATACATAGAAATACATACCTACTTACATAGGTACCTACATACATACATAACACTTGCACTCTTAGATACTCTTGTGAATACAAAACAACTCCGCTACAACTTCTTCCAGCATCGTGCATGGCATTTGTCAACAGCGTCTTCGGGATTATCATCGGTACTTGTTTGTGGATATGTGCATTGAATACCAAATTAGCGGATATGCTCTACATACATAAATACTCTTCAACGCACACAAGCGCGGCGCATAAGCAATCATTGCCAACCCAAGCCATATCATATCCGTATCCTTTGCCCGCAGTTGCTCGACGTAACTAGTCAGTTGTGCTGTTGGAAATTTTCGGTCGATTGGGGTCGATTGGAAGTTGTGAAAAGTTCAAAATCGATAAGTTGGCAATTTCGAATTTACTTCCTTCCTTCTTCGTTCCCATGTACATATGTATAGCTCGACTTTGCGAAAATCGTTCGCTTTATCAATTGTTTGCAAGCGGAAGCGTGAAGATGAAAAAAAAAAATTCGAGTAAGTAGATATAAAATGGTACGAAGTGCAAAATTGAAATGCGCTTAAGTACGTGCGAGACGAGATTACGAATGTTGCGAACGTGTGTGAGGGTGCACTGTGGTCCATTATGCGGCAGCAGGATCAAACAATTTAAATGTACCAAAATCCCCGGTAAAAAGATGAGGGGTTGGTCTCGACACGATAAAGGAGGTGCTCCGAAAGGAAAAACCCAAGCTGATAGAATTGCATTGGCGAAACACTATTGGTCTCAGGCCATACACAGACCTCCTCAAGGAGAGGCTAAAAATTATTACAGGTATTTCGACCGTACCGCTAAAACAATGCACCCACCGCAGAAAAACTCATTTCCTTGGAAACTACAGAGGATCAGCATAATTAGTTAGAAACTTACCCTGTAGGCTAATGCTTCCCGGGCTTTAACTTTACACAAAACTCAAATATGGTTTGGTGACATTTAGTTCGAAACTGGCTCTTGCACATCTAACTCGTCGAAAATTGCTCCTCAAACTGCTTCACTTTCTACTTTCGGACGGCATCAAGTTGTCGTTAGATCTAAGCCGAGTATTACTTATCCTAATTGGGGCTCTTCATAATGCCCAGTCAAAAACGGAGAGCTTCGGATGCTGGGCGACTTCAATGCTACTAAAGCTTACCCAACAACAGTGAACTTATGCCAAAGCCAACGACCCCATTTCTCCTACACTATTTATGGATACAAAATGAAAAACTTCAGCCTCAGCACTATTAAAAAGTTTGGCTCTTCTTATAAAATTTAGGCAAGGAGCAACAAACTCCTTCTAATTTAGAGATAAGACCCCACCGATTTCTCATATGGAAAAAGACCATATGCAATTAAGTGACAGTAGTACGAAGTACCCCTGGTAAAGGTATTATTCTCAAAGAAGTGTAACATGTCGGAAAGCATGCAGATGTCGAACGTCCTCTAGTAAAAAGTGAGCTTGCTGCAGATGAATACAAGGTCAGATTGAAGATCTGTAGTAGGTGGGAGGACTTAACGGGTCGCTCGCCGCCTGGTCACCCAACAATCATGAAGAATGACATCTCAAATTAAGTCTTCGTGCAGTGGCAAGAAAGGCTGTGATGCTTTACGGGGATAAAATGAATAAAATAGGCGAAGTTTGCACAGAAACTCGTCTTTTAGCTTTTGAAGAATTTCCCATATCAGTCGCACCGTGGGCAGAACGGAAATCTCCAAGAGTTTAGCCCTAGCACACCAACTAGATATAAATCAAAGGTCAAAACAAAGCAAACGCGGATCGAACAGCAATGCGGGTAGCCTTGCTTCTCCACAACGAGAAATTAGACATTCTTGCGAAGAGCGGCAACATAGTTTACGTTGCCTTTTTTTGAAGATCGTACACAAGGTCTTAAACTCAGACAAGAAAACTTTAGGTAACTTAGCTTCACTATTTCGAACCTTTTAAACTTTTTCAGAGTGTCATAAGCACCAAAACACATCATCACAGGAGCCGAAATTAACTGCAAAGTAGAATGGATAATCGGGATAATTGTAGAACCACTTTTCTATATAGAGAATATTTAAAATAACCAGACCAATCTTTTTTAACTTTGAAATTGGTTGATATTTAATCATAATTTTACTTTTGAACGAAAATATTCTTATTCGAAAATTATTTAGTTTTAATGCTTTTATAGCAGTTTAAAAAAAAATAAAAATATTATCCCCGTGTAAAGTACAGGAAAAACTGCATAGCCTACCAGCGGTAGCGGTACCACTAAATATGCACCTGTTTCTATTTTCTATACTTCTGGGAGTGGCATCAGAAAAATTGCATAAAGTTGATTTTCCTTTTTGACAGCATGGATTGTCTCATTTGGGTACCGGGACACAGTGGAGGCGTGGGTAACGACAGCAGGATATTCTCATCGGGGAAAGAAGCTAAACAGGGATTCAAAGGTCCAGAACTCTTCAAAAAGGTGGCGCTACTATATGCACCAAAACGGAAAGTTACAGACAAGCTAAGTTATCCACCACGTAAACATCAACAAGAACATCGGAAACACTACATCACCTTACTAAAAGCGTAGTAAGAGTTATTAGATGATTTATTTTGAAACGAATTTCTGTCATCCCTTGTCAAGTTTGGTTTGCAGACGAACCGGTTTCGGTGTAGTGCCATCTTCAGCGTCACTTTTCAGTGGCACAACGCCAAAACCGGTTTGTCTGTAAACCACACTCAACAAGGGATGACTGAAATTCGTTCCAAAATAAATCATCTTACCAGCCAGTCGGAAAGATCAACCACGGTAGGGTAATGAACCACTTGTCCATTCTGGGAGTTGCTTACTCTGACCAGTTCAGATTACGTCCCGTGGAACAGGAAAGAGCAGATGGGCCACTGCTAAGCCGATACTAGGCGTAGATTTCGCTTCCAATGATCCTTGTACCTAGCTGTGACCTAAGCAGCACTAGGCCAAGGGACCTCGTCAAGTGTTTAACGATACCTGGATCAAATAAGTCCTTTATCAAAATAGAGGGCTGTTAAAATAGAAATAGCTGATGTGAGACCTCGTTATATTGCAGATGAAATGCCCTTTTTTCTTAATAGCTAATTAAAAATTCAAAAAAAATCCTTCCTTTGTTCACTGTGCATCATCATTCGACTGCTTGCTAAAAAGTAAACTTTGCATTATAGTGATTATGGATTGGGATTGAAAGTTTTGCGTTTTGTGAATTTTGTGAAATCAACAGTTTGTTTTTCGCGCGAGTTAACTAGTTTTTTGTTGTTTTTTTTTATTTTATTTTTATTTTTCTTGGCAACACGTTCATAAAGTTGCATAAAACTTTCATTGTAACTGTCTATTAAATGAGAATTAACTAGAAATTTATATACTTTACAAATTAGTTTGAAATAAGTGGTGGTGCTTTAAGCATTATAAAATAAGTTTTCTGTTCGCAGCTTCGCTAATATTAAAGGATTCTGAAAAGGCGAGAGATTACAATTTCATTTTCAACTTAAAAAAATTTCCTTTAAAGAAATTGTAAAAGTATTATTTAGCTCTAACTGCAGCCAAAAATATCTCAATTCGTTTAAATTTAAATTAGTCTTGCAAAGTAGCAATTTACGAGGCATTGAAGCAGGCGTTCACATTTTGCTGGAAAATTTTTGCAAAAGCGAAAGTTCAAAATACGCCTTAAGGCTTATTTACGTATTTTCCGTGTCAGAAATCATGCTTTATTTTACTTAGTGTAGGAAGGTGCAGGCGAATGTTTCGAAGCTAATTACTTTATTCAGTTAAATTTATCAACTTTGAAGTCCACACAGGATAATGTTATGTTGAACGCTTGAAAGTAAATACTGGATATAATTCTTAGTCGTTTGTAAACTATCAATAAAGGTCATATATAACATGAAAGAATTGTACTCAGTTGTTGGCTATCAGGGCGACATGAAAATATCTGAAACAGCCCAAATACCCAAATTTATGCTGGAGAAAGGTAGGGACGCGGATTGTACGTTAAGTACCCCGGGGTTCGGGCATCAGTTTTGTGGGCCTAGATTATGCAGACGATGTTTGCCTTCTCTAAACCACTTTGCAGCCTGAATAGGGCTTTATATGTATGCATATTTACAAAACAATGATGGCGGTTTTCGTTTCTACCGAAAAAAACTCATCGCACAACAACATTTTTGTAGAAAATAAAACGCTAATAGGCTTTTCAAATTTGCAATTTCTGGGTCATAAGTAGAGATAGTGAGTGCATATAATTTTTTTTTTTAACTGAACACATAGCTACGGTGAAATATTTTTTTTTCTATCACCCTGCCAATTTCACTAATATCACTAATTCGATACAACATTTCTGTGAGAGCTATCACTAAATTTTGAAACAAAATGGACTTGGCACCTCTTCACCTTTATGAAGCGATATGATTAAAAGTAATGCACCATTTGCGATATCTTGCAGCTGGCGATCACAACAGAAAAATGTTTACTGTCTCGTCATCATTCTGCTCTCTACCGTCGTTAATTAATGGGCAAAACTCTATACGTTTAGCTGATGAAGTTTAATGAATAACAGACGCGTTCGGATACAGGTAAATGACCACTTAAGACAAACGGAATGAAATTACTTATGCCACTTTTTAAATAAACCGCTCATATATGTATGTATTTATATATGTAGACAAAGTACCAAGATAAAAATTATTAGGGCAATTGCCTTATTTACCTTTTCTGTTATATCTATTAGATATAAACCTTTTTCACGAATTTGCTAAAACATTACATTTTCAATGACAAATTTTTTATACCAATGGCAAATTTTTTTATACCATTCTTGCATTATTGAAATGAAATGTAAAAATTTGAATATCTCGAAAAAAATAATAAAAATAATTTTGATCTCGAGGGATTTCGAACCGTCAAGTGATGTAGAAAAGGCCTGTCAAAGCCGATCGCAGACCCACATTTGTAACACTTAAGACTGATTCAAGACCATCTTATATATTTGTGTATCAGTGTACGTATCTGGGATCAAGTGCGGGTGGGCCATTTGCCAAATTTTTCGCGATGGGGAATTATCACTTGGAACTTTCTGCCAAAGCAGAAAGAATAAAGCTTTTTCGTGAAGAAGCCGTCGTGAGATAGTCGAAGCTGCAGCTCCGGCGTGGCTGCTGTTTCCTGCATAAAAATATGAAGAGGAGTACATCCCCGAGGTGACTCTAGAGCCGCAGTTGAGCACGTTCTTATAGATCCAGTGAGGGAGAGGCGCGCCAATTTTTCAGTTTGTTAAGGCGAAGTATGGCGGTTTTTGCAGTGTCTTCTTCCACCATGCTATGAATGCATAAGACACAATCAGTCGGACGATTTCACGGTAGAGCCACTCTATCAGCTTTAGGCTCAATCCGCACGTTTTTCCAAAAAGTCTTCTGCAGGCCTACATGACCGTGTGACTTTAGCAACCGTTCTCTCAAAATGGGAGTTCTAATTAAGTCTCTTGTCTAGAGTAATCGCCAGATACATATCTGAGTGGCCGAACCAAGTTTTATACTTTGTTCTAAGCGGTACAAGAACAGCACTCCGAGCCACTCCCAGCCCCTTTGATGCCAAAGAAGGTACACAAAGCGATCTCCGCGGCCTCGAAGGCACTTTCGAAGATTTTTTATTTACGCTTATAGAAGTAAACTTACTGAAAGTTTATTTTAAATACTTATACAGAAATTTTGGTTGGGTTCACCCAATTTAGAAATAGGAATAGGTCATGAATGCAAAGTGAAGAAAAAAAAATACTTGGAAGTTCGAATGGTTATCAATACTTTTTTGCAAGCATGAGTACTAACAACGACTATTCCTTAGATTATTCTATATGAGTTACCAGTATCGATACTTTTGTCGAAAATTCTGTCAGGGGTCATCAGTCGCTAAATGTACATAAGGAAATATCAAGGGGCGCTTGCGTTTGGTTGGCTCGACAAAGTCTGCAGATGTCCACACATATCCGTAAATATGAGCTTCGAGTTAGCTTTTGTTGCGCTTTTTTGGCAACCTGGTTTTATGCTATTTACACATTTTTAAAAGCTGCAGTTTTATCTAAGAACGAAGTTCTTCAAGGTCTATATTTAATACCAGTGAATGAAGAGCATTGCAATTATTTAATTTTATTTTTTTATTTTTTTATTTTAAATATAAAAGTTCAGCAAGCATTTAGTCCAACCACTTAAATAACCAAAATAGTATAAAACGCATAAAAATTCCCACAATGACTTTCATGCGAAACTTCACTCAACTTTTACTAAAATATTTACGCAACGATAAAGACTGCTATAAAAATGCTAAGCGCTATGCAACGCCTCTTCATTTAGATACAGCCAGCTACAAAAAAAAAAAGCAAAAATGCCAGAAATACCAGAAGTGAAAGGAGCATAGACAATATATATGTAAGTAAAATAAAGAATAGAAGTACATAGTAATTACGGAATGAAAAAAGAACGAATCAAATGGTAGAACTAAAAAACTAAAAAAAAAATACAGAAATTATTCAGTAGAAGAATTCTTTACATAAAAACTTCGGTATTTCACCTTCAACTAGAAACAAAAAGTGGTGGAATAAAAAGAAAATTAGACACGCTTCCGCCCAGCGCTCAACATTCAGCAAAAATCATCATTAAGGACGCGAAAATGTTTTACAAATTGAAAGTCACGCAACGCTCGGTTAGTGCGAACTGGCCGCGTGGCTAATTGAATAAAAAGTAGACACCACCCAGCCACCTACGAATCGCCTGCGACGTCCACAGGACCCCCGACACAGCACTTCATTACATTTTTAACGTCGCGTAAATTTAAATGGTGACATGCAAAGTAAAAGGCGGCGAGGACGGGCGTTGGAATGTAAAGCACAGAGGGAGTGCGCACCAGCGACTATTCAGCAAAGGAATTGTGTGAAAGCAATGTTATGCAACAAAGTAACAGCCGCGAACCGCATTGTCGTGGTTTCACTTGTTGTTGTTGTTGTTGCTGATGGTAGCGATAACATGCCAGCTGTTTATTTTTTATTTTTATTTTTTTTCTTCTTGGCTCTGTAATGGCAGGTGTCAATGCTTATAAAAGTGATGGTAATTTACAAAGGTCCTTGGTGCCTGTTGGAGAGGTCATGTTGTTCGACAAACTTCGATTAAAACATTTGGATGACATACATAAATACAGCTAAATGGTTGTGGAGGGAGGCAATTGGCGCCACTGTTTTGTGATTTTTATTACTTTTTTTTTGTATTACCGTCATCGCGTTTGACATTGGTTTAAGGGGATAAAGTGATGATGGTCAGACTTAGATAGCCGTGCTGGCAACAAATTTGAATAATGTATTGAGGAAATGAAGTAATGAGCAGGTACACTATGTCTGCACGAGCGCAGATAAGAGCGGTAGGATGTTGGCGCGTTTGGTTCGATAAAGCGGAGAAAAAAATTAAATTCGAAATACGAAAGTGAAAATTCGTGTTTTCGGCATATTAAGTGAATAAAAAGATATTGAGTAATTATTCACACAAGCTCCGTTGATGTCTGATAATAAACTCTTAAATGCTTGTAAAGTTGTGAGCGTGGCAAAAGGAAATGTGTAATCTTTACTTTTCGGTGTGCACAGTCAGCCAGATCAGAAAATTGTCCCCTTTTTGGGACTTCCCAACACAAAAGGGGGAAAGAAAAGTGATCTTAAAAGATTAAATTAGTGCGCATAGTCTCTACGCGTGGAAGAAGTGAAAGTTAGTCTTAATCGAAATCTTCATATTGATGTTTACCTTTTCCCTTAACTCTATTTTTATGTTATTTTTACTGCTATCTCTATTTGCATTTTAATCTTACTTTTTTTCTTTGTCTTAATTTTCAACTTGGTCTTCATCTTCATCTTCATCTTCATCTTCATCTTCATCTTCATCTTC
>NW_023458556.1:27753199-27770702 GCF_013731165.1 Rhagoletis pomonella
ATCTTCATCTTCATCTTCATCTTCATCTTCATCTTCATCTTCATCTTAATAAATAAAAACTTAGCCATATGTGGGTGTCGTTTCGTTATGATGAGCGCTATAGTATGCCATGAAAAATGTGAATCCCAGCTCCGCGACTTTATTAATACTGGTAAATATTTAATTTTTGATCAAAAAGTTTATTTTAAAAATCTATACCATATATTAAATCTAAAGTAAGCATAAAGCTATACACATTTTTGTATAATAGCCGCAACATTAGTATTTTAAGTGCACCAAAACAGCATTGCAGTGTAGCAGTGTAGCAACATTTGTTGCCGAGCAACATTTTATTCAATATGCTACATCACGTTTAGCAGCCTGCTGTATAGCAACATTGTTATGCACTGTTAATGCACTGATACTAGCAGCAGCCAACAACACAAGGCAGCCATCTAACATTGGCCATTGACTTCGTATTTCGACCATTTGCAGATTGCTGTATCGTAGTAAAATTTCCTGCTCTTAGTCGGCATACAAATTTTTAGTGTTCGTAGAACCGCTCAATGCGTCGGCGGTGTTGAAGTTGCCTGCAAAAGTTATTAGAATCTGAATAAGTAGACAGCATTTGTTCTTTGATGAAGGAGAGGCATTTTGGAATATTTCATATATGTATTTGTTTGTGACGTTTTTTAGGTCCATGAGCATCTCTTGATCGTCTAGGTCACTAATTTTTTAAGGTGCTCTAGGAATATTTCTGCATCAAAAAAAAATTTATTTTAATGTCGCCTACATTATTTTGGCGATTAGGGCTTGATATCCGCGTTGGCGGCTGCCACAATGAAGTCAAGGGAAAAATGCAAAATAGATTCGCAGAGCAACAAAATATTTCCGGAACGCACAAATTGTTTGCTTTTATACCCAAAACGTCAACAACACTCATTGCAAAATAATATTCCACCTCCAATGATAGCCCCAATGCTAGTCCTTCAATTAAAACAAGACAAAGTATGGGTGCGTAAAAAAATAATAATAAGCCTGATGAATAAAAGCTAAGCAATTGCTTTTCCTTAGGACTTCGGACCTTTATCAAATTTAATTTGATTTATTCATATTGTTTTTTATTTTTCTAAACACCTTTCCTTTTCAAAAATATGCAATTTCATAAAATTTCAATGTCTAGTTATCATATCGCTCGAGCGTTAGACGATCTAGATGCTTAGGTTAACAACAGTTATAGACAATGTTTTTTTTTGTAAAACAAAAAAAAAATATTTGCAAAATGTCAATATCAAAAAAAAAGAAAAATGTAGACTTAATTATTTTTTTTATACGTTGCACATTAAGGTAAAAAAGTTTCCAAGATACAGCACTTTAAAGAAATGTATGCAGCTATGATATTTTCTTAAAATTTAAATCCGGTTTAAGTAGGCAACCATGCGTCATATTGGCAAAATATGCTGCACGTGTATTCATGTCACCTAGACCTTCAATCACTTTATCATTTCCATTTCATCCAAATCCTTAGAGATCACGCATAGAGGTGGCCGCGGTGCCATGAAATGCCTCAACTTTAAACGGCTAAACAAATATTTGCGGGCCTCTCAAGATACCATAAAAGTCGTACCATGAATTTTCACACTGTCAAAAATAGTTGGTTATGGTTTAAAGTCCGACGTACAACAATACGTCACTGTTGTAAATACCCCAAATATTTAGATTTTCGGCCTGATTATGGTTGTGGACGACAATGTCCTTCGCAAAAATACTGTGGTCAGCATAGGTGGAGTTTGACTTACGAAGGCTATTTTTTAATGAAAAAATTCCATCGACATCAATACCGACAACAACAATAGGGGCGATTATGTTTTTTTCTACGCAGATATTTATTAGTTTTTTCTTTCTTTTATTTTGCGAATGTTTACTGAGAGTGCCTTATGTATAACGGCGCTAGCAATGCGGGTTGACAGATGAAGGAACAAATAATCCAGGAATGCGACATGAAAAATCGTATGTGATGAATGATTTTTCAAAAAAAAAGTATCTTGTAATCTGGGATTTTGGAGGAAAATAACAGCGAGATATCAACTGAAAAAAAAAACAAAATATTTACATTCAAACCATATCTGCATGATAAGCTGTTTGGTATGTGGATGTATAGTCCTCTGCAATAACGAAACAATTCAAAATGCAAAAACAAAAATCTTACTACTGTTGAGTAGCGCATGTCTCTAGACCTTGTCTAATCTATGTCTACTCCTTACTACTTACTGTAGTAATCCTTACTACTAATGTAAACAAGGATTATACCTAGATTAGACAGGGATTAGAGACATGAGCCACTTAACAGTAGTAAGATTTTGTTTTTGCATTTTGAATTGTCTCGTTATTGTAGAGGACCATCGATATGTACTACATACGAACGTCGGCAGTAGTGGCAATAATGGGAGCTACATCAAATTTTAACACATATTTACATACATACATACATACATATGTATATGTAAGCAAATAATTGCCAGTGGCCTACTATTTAAAGTGAAAGGGAAACATGTGCAGTACGTTAATGCTGATTAAATTTCAGTTCGTAAATGTTGTTATTGTTTGTAGCTGATATTGCTGATGTCGCTTCTCGTTTTTCGCTTTTGAACTCTTCCAATGAAATGTAAACAATATAATAAATGAAATGTCATAACAACCGGAAATATAAATAAACTATGGATAATTAAAATTGCATCAGCAACTAAAGCAGTAAACGGCAAATGCCAATAAACGAATGTGTGTGCATGTGTGGCCAACAGGGCGTATGAGTAATATTAATTGCAAACTGGCAACTTGTTGATGAGTGACGTATTTATGTATGTAAGTAGTTATGAATGCACCTTAGGGCAGTCCAAAAATTCACGAGCAAAAGTAAATTCGGAATTTGAATGCTCTCACCCCCTAGGATTGTTCTTTGTCGAAAAAATATACACCTATTTTTTATTTTGATATCAAAAAATATTTAGACGTCGCTAAAAGTGCACAAAGTTTTCCATGTATTTTATATGGGAAATATTATAATTTTTCGTAGAAATGGTATGGAAACTCTGGTTCTCTTCAGGAGACTTCCACTAACAATACCCAATTGTTTATTTAGCCATTTTTTAGGTTAGGTTAGGTTGATGTGGCAGTCGGTTCGAATTACCAACTCACTTAGACCTTTTTGAAGGTCCATTGTGATACCACTGCAGAACACGGGAACCTCTGTGACTAATCTTCAGAGAACCATTTCGAAGCTCTTATAAAGCGTAGGATTGGCTTTATTCCTACGCATGATAGTTCCGTAAGAGAGCTAAAGAAGGGCCTACCTAAAAAGCCTGCTCTCCTCCTGGCCAGAGCTGGGCAGCTACAGAAGAAGTGCCATTTTTTAATACCAACGATTTTTTATACGTGCCCCCATTGCATTTTTGGGTGATTTTGGGGAGTTTTGCCGGACCAATAAAGTATAGTTACTATGAAAAAATGGTTAAATAAACAATTAGGTATTGTTATTGAAAGTCTCCTGAAGAGATCCAGAGTTTTGAGAGCTTTGAGCGACCTCTAACTATTCTCTGATTTCAAAATAAATAAAAAAATATGTGTATATTTTTTTCGACATAGAAAAATCCTAGGGCGTGAGAGCTTTCAAATTCCGACTTTACTTTTTTTTTTACCACCCTAATGAATATCCGCACAAATACACATACATATATACGTAGAGGTAAGTGGATGCGGTTGCCCACGTGCACCGATTTAAATCAAATCTACATTCACATTGGTGCATACCTACATACCGACGACATACATACATATGTAGGTAATGAATTGGGCGGAAACGCATGCACTGACGATTTTAGTTTGTCAATAAATTAAAGCTCATACGTATACTTGTAAGTAAATATGTAATAGCATTAGCTCAAAGCAAAAGCATGTAATTTATATAAAATCATAGCGTCCCGTGCGTGCTTGAATGCAATTAGAGCTGATGCGCTAGTATACCCGGGTAAACAAGTACTTAGGTATATATTTATGTAAGTATATTACCATATATTGTATTACATATATGTATATGTAGGTACATACATATGTACATAGCTATTGGAAATCGAATGTTCAATATTTGTTTTTTATATTTCTCTGCAGCTCAAATTAGCGCTGGGTAGTGGCGGTTGAAATTAGATTTTTTCTGAATTTCGAACATTGAACCGAACATTCGATTCGAAATTTGGTGGTGCAAACTCGAATTTTCAAAAAAAAACATTTTACTGCAAATTTAATTTATTGCACTTCAACACATTTATCGAAGTACCGGTTGTTCCATTTTCTTGTATATTTTTGTTTACGATTTTTATATACGATATATCGATGCAATATTTCGTTGTATCAGATCGAAAAAAACGTCGATGTATTTTATTGACTTGCATCCCTAAAGCAAATATGGTGTCACACACAGTGATGCTTAATTTAGTCAGAAAGAAAAAGTTGCTGAGTTGCTTTTTGCAAATTAAGACGAAATTCTATTTTTTAAAGAAAAATTCGATTTTCTCCCAATTTTAGCGCCACAAAGTTCGATATCGAAAATTCGCCATTTTGGAGCTAAAATTCGATTGAAATGCATGCAAAAAACTTTTATAAATTTAGAAATTACCGATTTGTCTGTCACATTGAACTCCTTTAGGTCACAATACAGTAAAATCTATCTTTTCAGATAGAAAGCTTTTACAATCGAGGTGCGCGAAGAAACATTTTTTGCATAACGGTAAAGAAAAACCGAATAACCTGGTTTTATTTCACACATATTTTCTCGGTGACCCAAATTACAATATGACTGCAAAAATCTTGCCATAGAGGCAACTCCTTTTCGTGCTGTCGAAATCGACAAATAGGGTGGTCCAAAATAAGTAAAGTCGAAATTTTAATGCTCTCACCCCCTAAAATTGTTCTATAACAAAAAAAAATTTACCCCTATTTTTTATTTTTAAATCATAAAGAATTTAGAAGTCGCTCAAAGCGCTCAACGTTTTCCATGTATTTTATACGGGGAAAAACACCTTTTCTTGTAAATGGTATGATATTCTTGAAAATCAATATTTCTTGATCGGCAAACTCTGGTTCTCGTCAGGTGACTTCCAATAACAATGCCAATCGTTTATTTAACCATTTTTTAAACCCAAAGACTTTATCCCCGATTGCATTTTCAGGCATTTTCTAGGGGTTTTAGCGGACCTAGAAAATATTGTTACTATGAAAAAATGGTCTAAAAATTGGGTAATATTATTGGAAAATCCTGAAGAGAAACAAAATTTTCCCGTCGAAAAATATTAATTCTCAAAAATTCTATACCATTTCTACGAAAAGTTACGTTTTCCCAAAAAAAAAAAATATTTTTAAAAAGTAAATGAAAATAAACATTTTTTTTTCTTGTTAAAACAACAAAATCTAAAAATTAAACTAACAAAAAACTAGTCAAAAATAAAATAGTGCTTAAAAATCAAATAAAATTAAAAAATAATTAAACCTAATTTAAAAATAATAATGAAAGGGTAGTATCCTAAAAATTAAGTTAAATACAAAATATATCCTTTTTAAAAAAGTATTCTTTTTTTAAAAAACAATAAAAATTTAAAATAAAAATAAAAATTATTAAAAAAAAAGAAAAAATAATCTTTATTTCTTTTCAAAACAATAAAATCTGAAAATTAAAAGAAAAAAAATTAATTTAAGGAAAGACAAAAATTCCGCTGCCCGAATCTCGAACCTCTCGAATCGGATCTCTCGAATGGCATGCCTGTGCGTTGCTCACTGGTTCATTGCGACTGTTGGAGCGACTCGAGCTAAATGATAGTTATACAAGTGCTTTGTCTGAACAAAGCTTTTCAACATGAGTGGTGAATTAGAGAGCTTTTTTCTTAATACTCTTGCGCTAGAATAAAAAAAGTCCTTCAAACGATCTTGCCATCCGTTCTTCATTTGTCTAACGAAAGACTTTTTACCATCTTAGCCAGAATTGCCCTCTTAGGTTAGATTAATGTGGCTGTCAGTACCAATGACCAATTCACTTAGACCTTGCAGGTCCAATGTGGTTACACTGTGAAACACAAGAAACCTCAGTGACAACTTTCTATCCAACAATTTTTAAGCTTTTATGAAGCGTAGGATTGATTATATTCCTTCACCGGATATTTCCGTAAGAGTGCTTGTCAGGATTACTGTTCGCGATCACCCGGGCAGAGGCAACATCACCAAGTGCATACCCTCAAATCACAGTACCTTAATTGCGTGCCAGGGTCGCCAGAAAAAGAAGGGGATCCAATCAAGCCTTTGTTTTCGTCTTTTCAGTATTTTATATTTCCTTACAGCAAACCAAATATCATTAAAAGACTGTATTTAACAAGAATTAAAAATTCCATTGGATATTTGCTGCTTAAACATTAAATTGCTGCACTTGCCACAACTAAGATAGAAATCTCTAGCAATCCATTTTAATCGCATCAGCATTTAGGAAATTAAATTTCAACATTAAACCAATTTACGCTTGAGATTAAATTTTCATTCACATATACATAAATATATGTAGCACTTTGCAATGGTCACAACAACTTTCACCTTCACCTTCAACAGTTTCATTTATGCAATACGTGTAGTTATGTACATGTGTACATAAACGCATGCATACATAAATACAAATGACTGAGTTACCGTCTGAGGTTTGTGTTTGAAACAAATTTCATAGTTACTCTTGCCGGTCGCCACTGCAAAAGGACATAAATGTAAAAAGGTGGGGGGGCGTACATTTCTAAGGTAATATGTACATATGTATGTGCATGTGTTTGTATGCGAAATTAAATGCATATGCACAAGGACATACATAGGCAACCAAGGTGCACATAAAAAGCAGCTAACAATTCTACTACGTGAACTTTGCACTTTGTTTATATACTTACTAAGATCGGTTAACAGAGGAAGCAACAAACACACATACACACATACACTCTGCACACCAAAAAAAAAAAAACAATAAACGCATATTACCTTTGCTGCTAAGTAGCCGCTTTAGCTGCAACCAATAGTCCTCTATATACATATATACATACATACATACATACATATATAAATAGATATGTAAGCACGCATATATTTACGCAATTCTACAAAACTAAAGCAAGTCACTTCAGCAGTGAATTCAAAAGCAAAGTGCACAGCAAAACTTTTTCTTGCAGAAAGAAACAAAAAAAGGATTCGCCTTGATTCCATGCAACGCTTTAAGCAGTTACGGTGCCAGGTAAGTTCTGTACTTTCGGCTCTTTTCTTAATACAATAAATTCGTTGTAGCATTTCCCTTCTTGCTGGTCCTCTTCACCTCCAATTGCCTGTAATATCCCATTTCAGCTCTTTTAAATAAACTAGCAGCTAACTACGCATCTGAATCGTTTCTTTATACATATTTATATGTATGTATGTAGTTGTATCGCACCTGCATTTTCATAGCAATCCTTCAGCAAGGACATTTGTATTGTCGCGTTCCTAACGTTCTTGGAATTTTCAAGTTTCGTTTTTTTTCTTTCTTTTAACTTTTGCTTCCGCTTTGTAAAATTCCTGCATTTCTTATTTTATTTTATTTTTTCTGCAATTTCTCGCATTTCTTTATTTTCATTTATATTTTATTTATTTTAGCTTCTTTAGCCGCTGGCACTTCTATTTTCCAACCGCTGCGTGCCGTTGTTGCATTCGCCGGGTTATTTCCTTTGAACTTTTCGTGCACTTCGCACGCTCACTTTGAAACACTTGAAACTCTTTCTGCGGTTAACTGCCGCTTAGCAATGACTTCAGTGGCAAGTGTTTATCTTAAGCAGTGGTTTCTTGTCCACCACTTTTTGCTTTTGTTACCAATACTTTGGTTAAAGAAGTTGGAAAACTTAAGGTGTTAGTGAATTTATAAATTACTGAGATTTAAGTTTTTTAAACGCTTTGATAATTTTTTCTTTTTTCTTTTAAGTTTTAAGTTTTTTTGTTTGCTTTTATTTCGGCAAATCAGAACACTCAAGCACATGTGTATGAAATTCTGAAATGGCGTATGAAATAACTTGTTCTGTACGAAAGTTCCACGCACATTCTTTGTGCGAATGGCTGTTCCTGCTGCTAGGCATATTTAAAGAAGTCCTGAAGTCAAAAGTTTTACCCACTTCCTAAGCTAAACAAAGTAAGTAAGAAAATAAAGTTTTGGATTTTCAAAAATAACTCGGCCAAATACTTGTAGGTTCGATCAACAGCGATAAAAGTTGTAACGTAAAATCCGTGGATCCCACGCGCAACAAAAATTTTAAATCCTAATCTTAATCTTAATTATAATCTTAATCTAAATCTTGCTTTTAATATTAATCTCAATTTTAACATTAATTTCAATCTTAATATTTCTACTAATCTTAACCTTAAGGGTAATCTCTATGGTAGGCTTAATCCTACTCTTCATCCTAAACTTAATCTTAATCTGCACTTTAATCTGAATCCTAGTACTAATCTTAGATAATCTTATTCTTAATTATAATCTTAATCTTAGTCTTAATCTTAATCTTAATCTTAATCTTTGTCTTAATCTTAACCTCAGTCTTAATCTTAATCTTAATCTCAGTCTCAATCTTAACGTAAATTTTATCTTAGTCTTAATCTTAATCTCAATCTTTATTCAAATCTTAATCTTAATCTTGATCATAATTTGTATTTTAATATTAACATTAATTTTAATCTTAGCCAAATCTTAATCGAAATTTTGGCCTTAGCCTTATTCTCAATTTTAATTAAAATCTCAATCTTAATCTTAGTCCTAAGCTGAATCTCAATCGCAATCTTAAATCAATCTTAATCTTAGGCTTAACCTTATTCTTAGTCTCAATCTTAATCTCAATATTAATCTTAACCTCAATCTTAGTCTTATTCTTAACCTTAATCTTAGTCTTAATCTCAATCTCATTTAAGATTAATACTAATTTTAATTTTAATCTTAATCTTAATTTTAATCTTAACCTTAAGTAGTCTTAATCGTAGTCTTTATCGTGATCTTAATCTTAATATTATTCTTAGTCTTAATCTTAAACTTAATGTCAATTTCAATCTCAATCTCAATCTTAAGCTTAATCGTAATATTAATCCTAATTTTAATTTTAGTCCCAATCGTAAGCTTAACCGTGGTCAACCATTCCCGTCGTCTGCTCTCTTCTTATGTCGCTTTTTCATTACATCCATGTTTGCACTTACACCCAACTGAGTGTAAAGAAGATTCACTTCAAAAACGTCAAGAGATCTATGCGGATGATGGTTTTGTTAGAGGAGGAATAATAGATACAAAAAGTAGACGCCCTCAGACTCAGAATCCATCACTGTGTGTTGTATGGTCATTTACGGAAACACGACTCATTTGTTTTGTAAAAGGCCAAAGACTTCAGTCCAAGCTAACTTTCAAGCTCCAGTACGCTCTTCTTTGAGCTTCGATCCATTGGTATACAAAACTTAGTACACACATGAAAACAGTGGGAAAAGCAACAAAAATTTATAAGGGGAACTAAGCACAGTGCGTAGGCAACTGGCTGGGTCAGCTGGGGTCGGTGGATCGAATCCCACTGAAAGAAGTCTGATGAGGAAATGTGGTGATTTCCGAAATAGCTGTCACTTCTACCATTTTTATAAATTATTGTTACTTTTCCACAATAGTTTTTCATTAAAAACGGCCTCAAGCTCAAAAAAATTCTTGAATATAATTGCTATAAACAAAACTTAGTAACCTTTGCTGGAACAAAGGAAGATGTACGTAACCCTAGGCTAACCGCATCATTAAATGGTTTTGTAAGCAGAGGCTCTCCGACGGCATTATTATAGGGCTCGGTCATAGGTTTCGGTTTCTATCAGGAAATTACGCTAGGCAATCTACTTACCTAATTTTCGACCATCGCAAGGCCTCATTTGAGTAGGTGGATTCAGATGGTAAAGTCAAACGTCTTCTTTGACAAGGCTTAGAGACATGAGCTACTTAACAGTAGTAACAGTTTTTATTTTATGAATTTTGAATTTTGTCGTTATTGCACAGGACCATCGAAATGTAAAAACAAAATTTGTTCGAAATATAATTGCAAAAATATTTTAGACTCTGGGGTGCACGGCGAATTTTTTAAGGCTTTAAGTCCTAGTATATCTTCAACCGTTGCAAGCATGCATATTAAAATTTCAGTCTCGAGTACTATGTACAAAGACAAGACACAAGACTTCCAACACAAAAAAACAATCAAACACAGAAACTGGAATATACGAAAATCTAAAGATACCTACTCGTACATTTACCTCAACGCCAGCTAAAAGCTCAGCCACCCTCTTGCAGAGTAAGTAAAACGGATTAAATTGCTATGCCGTGCAATGCCATTTCGCAGAATCTAATTAAAATTTAATTTCTTTTAGTGTTTCGCAATTTTGCAGACTCTACACATTTTGCAACAAATTCACTACAACCCCTACAACAAAAAAATTATGTATCAAACCATTGTCGGTATGTCGCTTAGAGTAAAACAGAAACGGCAATATTTGAACGCACGAAACTCAAAATTGGAACTGCACAAGCATACATACATATGTACATACATACAAATAGTAGTAGCGATAAATGTAATCCTATATGCATATTTAACCAACAGATATTTACTCACACACACAATACATTCCTAAGTAATCATTTCAATGTAAGTGTAGAAATACCGATAAAGCGTTAACATGGCTGCCGTCGTCTGACCTGGCGGCCTGAATGTTTTTTTCTGCTAGTTACGCGTTTCGATCGACCATCGTACCGCAGTAACTGTGAATATGGAGTGCGAGGTATAACCGGCGAAAGCGGAAGTGCGCCACATAAAACGGAAGCAATACGCGTACACAGCCACAGACAGACACTTTTATGCATTCAGTTTTATACAGTTTTACAAATGTATGATGGGGAATACAGGCACAGCCAGACAAACACAAGCTCTCTTAAATACGTACATACATACGTACGTACGTGTAACTACATTAAAGTGTACAGCTGTTCAGTTCGGAAGTCTCTCTATCTTTTTGCTTTATTTAAAATTGTATGTGTTCGGATCTCTATAGAGATATACAGTGACTCAAACAAATGACCACATGTTGATTTTCTTCAAATATTCGTAATGTTTTTGGAGCAAAATTTTTTTTTTGTTATTTTATATACAGTTTCAAGCTTTATACAAAATTTAGGAAAATTTTACAAATTTTCATCAAATTTCCACTTTTATTATGAATTTTTAGAAAATTTTTGGGTATGCAGTTTTATAGCCCATACAATTGGCTAAAGGCCGTGTAATTCACTGTTGAAAACTTGATACAAAATTTAGGAAAATTCAACAAGTTTTCATCAAAATTTCAACTTTTTATTCTTAATCACAGTTTCAAACTTTATACAAAATTTAGGACAATTTGACAAATTTTCATCAAGTTTCAACATTTTGTTCTGAATTTTTAGAAAGTTTTTGGGTATGCAGTAGCCCATACAATTTTACTCCAATGAAATGCATTTTCAAACGGCTAAAAAATTGCGTTGATTTTTGAGAATTTTTTTTGGTGACGGATTTTTTCACTTTTTCATATAGGTATGAATTTCAAAATATCAACACATGTTTTCGTAAATTGCGCTTGTTATAGCAAAAAAACCGAAAAAGTATCCTCCGAAAAAAATTCTCAAAAATTAACACGATTTTTTAGGCGGTTGAAACTTGCACTTCATTAGACTAAAATTGTATGGGCTATAAAATTGCATACACAAAAATTTTCTTAAAACTCAGAACAAAAAGTTGAAATTTTATGAAAATTTGTTGAATTTTCCTAAATTTTGTATAAAACTTGAAAGTGTGATTTACACGGTTTTCTAAAAAACCAGAATAAAAAGCTGAAATTTTGATGAAAATTTTAAAAATTTTCCTAAGTTTTGTATGAGGTTTTAAACAGTGAATTACACGGACTTGGTTAAAGCTTAGATGATATGTTTTGTATAAAAATAACAAAAAAAAATTAGCTGGAAAAATGTTACGAATATTAAAAAAAACACGTAGTCATTTTTTTGAGTCACTGTACATACACATACATATATATATTTACATGTGAGTGTGTGTGTGTTTAGGAATTTTCACATCTGTACATTTGCTGTGGCATGTTAACACAAGGCTAAATGTCATGGTTATGTTTACATGCGGTTAAATTAGGCTAAAATGGCCCAGAGTTGCACTCCGAACGGCTATCAGCTGGCGGACAGCAGCGGCGAATGGTCTACAAATGCCAGAGCATTTCCATTGCAAGCCTCTAGAATCGAGTTGTGCCTGTGTGTGTGTGTATATATGGCGCACTTAGCGGCAGTAGCAGTTGTGCAATTTACAAAAGTGTTGCTGGCAATTTTTGTTTTGGTTGTGTATATATTAGTTGCGTTGTTGTTGGATACATTTTTTTGTTGAAATTATTTCGTCTGGTGTGAGCAATTAAAGCTCACCGGCAGACTAATTTGCAGGCACACAAGCGCATGCATACATACATAAGTACGTATATACATATATACACAACTTTGCAGACCATCTCTTGAGAGACTCATTTTTTGTTTGCCATCCGAATATTTTCGGCTTGTAACAGTTAAAGCTGAAATTGTACAAATCTGTTACATAAAGTAAGAAAGCTTTAATTTTTTTTATATAAGTCGGGGGCTAATTTAACAGTTAGTCGCTTTTAAATAATTAAAGCCATAAAATGTAAGGCAAATTGAAAGCCTTGCGCTGACAGAGGTGCCCTAGGTGTGAAAAACCGTTTAATAATATTGAAAGCTACTTTTTTATTAAGGTATTTTAGAAGCCAATAAATGCCTCACGGAAGTGATATTTTTTTTTTCTTACCCATATCTTTAAACCTGCCGGAAAAAAGTGTTGGCACAGCGATTTTTTTTCAATAATGCAATAATTTTTAATTTAATTTTTCCGCTAATGTTTTATAAAAATATAGTTTATACTACAACAAAAAATATAAAAATACAATACCTAAACTTTATGCAAAACTCGTGAAAATTTAATAAATTTTCATGCAAATTTAAAAACTTCTTGATTAAATTTTTTAGAATTTTTTTGACAATGCAGTTTTGTAGCCCAATAAGTTTTATTATGATAAAGTGCAAATTTGAAGTAGCTAGAACTTACAAGTGATTTTTGAGAATTTTTTTCACGCAGTTTCTTACATACAAAAAGAAATTTTTGGAAATACATACTTTGTATTGAAAAAATGCGAAACACCTTCAACAAATAAATTCTGAAAAATCAACGCGATTTTTTACTAACTTCAAACTGCATTTTTGATATCTATTTACTAGAATTTAATGGGCTGGAAACCTGCATATTCAAAAAAGTTCGAATTAAAAAGTTTAAAATTTGCATGAAAAATGATTGAATTTTCACGATTTGCTTGAAATTTGGTAGGTATGTAGCTTATTGCCTGGATTAACATATAGGACCTGTTTTTCTGATAGGTGGACAAGATACCGAGGTATCTATTTGAATCCCAAACTCATGGAGAAAAGTAGGGGTTATTGCAAAAGGGGTCGTGTTGCGTTCCAAACATAAGGAAGCTTTTACTTAATTGTAAATACATATCGTTACCTTAATTCACAGAGGCCTTATCCAACACTTTTTTCTCAACTGCGTTTCCCATAGATTTGGGTAGGATGTATAAAATACACCTTCGATAAAAATTTTAAAGTGTTAGTACCAAAAACAACGGATCTACATGCCACATGCTACCTGTTTTTGATACTCATTTTATAATTTTTTTGCTTCTCCTGTAAAATAAAATTTTTTGGTTAGGGCCTTTTTGAGTTACGATATATACTTCTTAGGTACGTGGGTTTGTGAGTGAACCCCTCCTAAATGCCCGAAACGATTTTATTGATTTTATTAAGAGTTTGATTTAGGTTCACATATTTAAACGCCTGGTGGTGCTGGATCGAGTTATTACTAAAAATCGTATTTATTGTCCGATATGGCTCATCTTCGAGATATATATTTGTAACGGCAAGGGTAATATGTACTATTGCAGAAAAAGAGCTGCAAGGTGGCGGTGGAGTTGCGTTTTTGGTAAATAGCGTCAACTGGAGTCACCCGGAGACACCAAGGATCAAAGTTAGTTACCACCGTTAAATCAACCACCAGAACCACGGCTACTTGGGACTATTTCTGTCTAAACTCTGGAGTATGGGAACAGGCTAAATGTGAATAAGAAAAAGTAAACAAACAAATGTCAAATTAAATTCTGAGTTTCTTAAACACCCAAATGAGAACACTTGACAGTTGTTCATAAACTCCAAACGTTAAACTCGAGTTTATGGCTCAACGTGAACATAGTATCGCTATGATATTTAAAACAAAAGTCGGAATATTTTTTGACATTCTAAGGCCCAGAAGCAATAACAAAATACAGGCATATGTTGGTTTCAACTCTAAAGCCACTATCTGTTCCACACACCTTAGGCTCAATGGATTCCAATTCTATTAAAAGTCTATTTTCCCATGTTTGCCGATTGCTCGAGACAAGGGTTCAATATAAAAAGCATCGTATTTAAATAAGACCCTCTTAAATCGGAAGCTTATTGCAAATTATTTATTAGAACACTACACTAATATTTTTGTATTGAATATTTTACAACTGTTTTTACCAATTTTGTACACACCTTTTTGTAAAACACATTTGACGATACCGACTGTAAAGCCCATTTGGTTTAATTATTTAAAACACAAATTGCCCTTTTTGTAAACTAATCTGACAAAAATTCAAAACTTTAGTCTTTTAAAACTAATTCCAAAACAGAATATTATATGAATTTTTTCGTACAACAATAACGAAAGACATAATCCTACCAAATATCCGATTAAAAAAATAATAAAATCATACTCGTGTATGTAAGCTTTTGGAAGCGCCAACAAACAGCAGTAAAAAAACAATCAAATCAACAACAAAAAGCTTTAAAGTAGCAGCAGAGCACACAACATTTCTCGAAATGAACTTTGAAAGAAAAAAATCGAATATTCGGCATTTAAACAAGCATCATGCATATCAACAGTTAACAGTTGGCTGTTTTGTAGCCAACAAGCGATAGTGAATTTTTTATTTACAATTCGCATGGAAGCTGCACACACGCACACATGTGCACATAAATATGTATGCATGGAAATGCCAGCATTCGTACACCTTACTGCCAATAAATAAAAGATCAACAGTGTAATAAAATAAATTGCCCCTGAAAGCATTTAAAAGTAAATGAACGTACAAATAATACTCATACGCCCCGGCATACATCAATTCAAACGCGTATTCTACTAAAATGTGGTATGGGAAAACAGCAACAACAACGCGTTAACCAACGAGTCAGCCAAGCGCAGGCATCCAAACAACAAACCAGCCATTCTGGGCAATTGTCATCGATCATTTGCTGCGCTTATTTACAATGCTAACGTTGCCACCCTCCTCAATTGCAATTGTTGGTACATATGTATGTATGTATGTGCATGTGTGCACATTGGCGTTTTTCACTTTGTTCATTTTTATAGCGCGATTTCAGTCGACAAATTCCGCTGTCGATATACTTCGGCATAAAAAAAAAAACATTGAAATAAAATGAGCAAATAAACAGGAAAAAAATGTCAAGGGATTCGCACTCAGTGTGCGCAGAGTTCATTTTATTTATGTGTTTGCGCAATTCTACATCCATACATACATACATATGTACATATGTGTCGCTGTATGTTTGCATGCATGCACGCTTGCCGTTTTAGTGCGCAGTAAATAATCGCTTGCAAACTGTGTTTTGCAGTTGCTTTTTAACATTTTGTCGACTGTCATGTATTTTGTGTTTTTGAATATTTGTTGCATATTCGTTGTCAGCTTTGTCGGCTTAAGGCCATGCATTTTACAATAAAAAATTTTGACTTTTTTAGCAAATACTCTTATGCCATAGATAGAATTCTAAATGTATGAATTTTTAAAAGTGTTGGCTTGTTTGACTAAGTCATCTAATAAAATTTACTAGTATCGACTCTGTTGCATTTTTAATGAATTCAAAATAACTGCAGTGGAAATTTAAAATCTATATTAAAACTACTTTACTTAAGTAAGTAAGTATTTAAGTAAGAGAAATGGGGCTATGTATGTTATTGTTATTACCACATATATACATATATAGTGTTCGAAATAATTATAGCCATATTTTGACCAGCTTTAACATATTATTTTTGTTGTCATTTATTTTGATTATTATTTTTTTTTAATATAGTTCATTCTTAAACAAAACCCGTGCAAATCCAAGTTTCAAACTTTGTGCAATATCAAACAAAAATTCAACAAACTTTCGTAAAAATTTCAAAAATTAAATTGTGTGCATTAGCGTGGGTCGAAAATCCGCTTTTTTAGAATTTCGATTGGTAATAGCAAAAATATCGTTCATTATGCTCTAAGAACACTCTGTATGAAAAATGAGAATTTTTGGTCAATATCTTAGCCTCGCCCAAGTCCCTCAAAGTTTAAGAGCCAAAAAAAAATTGCATAGCTTACTTCGATTCTCCTAAAAAAAGGTCCATATATCAAATTATGTAGGACCAATACTTTCGAAGATAATTGCAATTTTAATAAAAAAAAAAATGATTAATCAATGTATTTATTAAATTTTATTTTTTGAGTACATTGAACTTTGATGGATTTGGGCGAGCCTAAGATATTAACCAAAAATTGTCATTTTTCACACATATTGTTTTTAGAGCATAATGAACCATATTTTTGCTATTACCAATCAAAATTCTAAAAAAGCGGATTTTAGGTCCACGCTAGTGTGCATTCGTTATATGAAGGCAAATGGGATTAAAAGAAAATTTTTTTAAACAACCGCAATTTTTAGCCATTTGAAAATTGCACTTTGTTCTACTAGAATTCATTGGGCTACACAAATGCATACTCAGAATCTAATTTAAAAAGCTTGAAATTTTTACGAAAGCTTGTTGAATTTTTTTTTAATATTGCACAAAGTTTGAAACTTGGATTTATACAGGTTTTTTTTTAAAGAATGAACTAAAGTTTCATAAAAAATAACCAAAATTAAATTACAACAAGAAGAATATGTTAAAACTTGTTAAAATGTGGTGCGACTATAATTATTTCGACCACTGTACATTTGCATTCTTGGAATGAAGTAGAGAGCGCCTAGTACATACATAGATACAGAGAAAGGTAGATGGTGGTGGCATTTATCGATTTTGTTATCGATATTTATCGATTTAGTTATCGTTACTTATCGATTTTGTTGTCGATATTTATCGAATTTGTTATCGATATTTTTGTCGATTTTTTTATCGATATTTTTAACGATTTGGTTATTGATATTTTTATCGATTTTGTTATCGATATATTTATCGATTTTCTAATCGATATATTTATCGATTTT
>NW_023458556.1:27770712-27789833 GCF_013731165.1 Rhagoletis pomonella
TTATCGATATATTTATCGATTTTCTAATCGATATATTTATCGATTTTTGTTATCGATTCTTTATCGATTTTGTTATCTATATTTTTATCGATTTTGATATAGATTTTGTATAAAGATAAAAATGAACATAAAGGAAAACAGAAAACATAAATGTAATTAGAACGAACAGGGGCAGAGGTAGGGATCTTGATAGAAAATATACAAAAAATAAAACCCTAAGCAAAAGCAGATGTATGTATGTATGTACATACATACGTATTTATGTATGTACTATATTGGTTATGAGACAAAGTAGATATGTATGTAACCTCCAGTGTGGCCCTGGCGCACTTACTTTTTTTTTTAACTACACTACAATGGCCGGTTTAACTAGCGCCCTTAATTTGTGAGATTTTAGGGCGACTATTTAAAAAAGGCGCAGTGGTCCTAAAAATAAAATTAATAAGAAATATTTAAAAAAAAAAGATTTGTAGAGATCGTAAAGACAATCTCTTTTAGTACCAAAGGATCAAACAAGCGCAAATACACACTTCACCTCTCAAACTTCATGCAAAAAATTTAAATTCGCACACTCCCCTTTAAAACGTAATTGAAAAGGCCTTCAACCATTGCACATTTGAACATGAATATGCGAGATACATATTTGATAGCGTTGCTATGGCGCTGGAGGTCGATGAAATAAGAGCGAAAATTAATGCGCAACTGAAACCACATTTAGCTCTACGAGTAGCATTTGCCTACGAGTATGTACATATTTACAAAGGAGTATGAACAAGTCGACACATTTGCTCACTCGCGCACTTTGGCGCTGAAGCCAAATTCGCCGCCAACCAGGTGTATAACGTCTACGCGAAACAGATGGGCCAAAGAGTAGCCGAGTGGCAAGCAGCCGTCTGACATTATCGCAGGTAATGCAAGCAGCTATCGCCGCGGCTGCCATCAGCCGCATTGGACATCACCCAGTTAAGCAAATGTACATACGTACCCCTTCCCGCTGCTAATGATGCGATTATGCCAGACGTTTATGATGTGGCACTTCGGCTTCCTCACGTGATTTATGACCGCAACTGATGCTGTTAAAAGGGCATTGGTAGAAGAGCAAGAAAATGGAGTGAATCGTAGGAGAGCCAAATAAATTTTTCATTAAATGAAATGAGGGTTTAATAGTAGGAGCAGTTAAAGCTTTAAATTTGTACTGTTTTCATTTTGCCTACATACATACATAGACACACGGCTCATGTGGTTGGCTCTTGCGTTGTTTAACACGTGTACTTATTAAAAACATATATACACTTACAGTGACTCAAACAAATGACCATGTGTTGATTTCGTTCAAATATTAGTAATGTTTTCCGACAATTCGAATTTTTCTGTTATTTTTATATGAAAGCTTTAACCAAAACCACAGTTTCAAACTTTATACAAAATTTAGGAAAATTCAACAAATTTTCATACATACATATAGTATACAGTTTTATAGCCCATACAATTTTAGTCTAATAAAGAGCAGGTTTCAAATGGTGACGGATTTTTGCACCGTTTTTCATATAAGCATGAATTACTTATGAAATAAAACGCGGGAGACCGTCAGCAAACAAATTTTCAAAATATCAACGCAAGTTTTTGTAAATTGCGCTTGTTTGTGTTAAAAACCCGAAAAAGTAGCCTCCCAAAAAAAAAAATTCTCAAAAATAAACGCGATTTTTTAGCTTAATTTTTAAACGCGTTTTAAACTTGCACTTCATTAGACTAAAATTGTATGGGCGATAAAACTGCATACCTAAAAATTTTCTAAAAACTCAGAATAAAAAGCTGAAATTTTGATGAAACTTTGTTGAATTCTCATAAACTTTGTACAAAGTTTGAAACTGTTTTAAATATAAAGTGAGTTTTAAAGTTAAAGGTTACTTCAGAAAACGGCCCTAAATCTTATTAATAGATTTTTAAAGCCAAGTATACATTTTTCAAAATAGATAGTACTTTAATACTCAAGACTTTTTTCTTACTATTTCTTTATCCTTGCTACAAGATAAATGATTTATATACAAGCAGGCACCTTTCTCTCTAATCCATTACCAGAGGCAAATGCGTATAATTAACTGCACCTACATATATTTGTAATTTGTCTTAATAAGCTAAAAAAACATACATGCGCATTACAATTAAAACGAAAAGTATTTTTTTTTTGTCCCATATGAAATTTTTTTTGTCGGTCACAAAAAACAAATTGTGGCAACATTTCAGAACTGTCTTCGTTTTTCAGGTAGCGCTCGCAAAAGTACGAATTTTGAATGAAAAAAAATTTTTTCGGATACTTTTTTTTTAATTTAATATAAGACATAAGTATGTAGCCCATTAAATTATAGTATAATAAAGTGCAAATTTAAGTAGCTTGTAGTAACCGTTAGGTTAAGTTAAGCTGGCTGACCATAAGCGGTCTGACATAGACGAATATAATGTCCGCAGCGTTGCCAGATGCGTTTACGACCTTTGAATCAATGCTTTCACGCAATATTAAACAATTCGCCGTAACATCTTGGTGCTTTGACGATTGCTGCTTGTAGGCTCTGCAGCTGTACCTTGCCGAGTAACGCAAGTCTTTGCCTGCTGAAGGCTGGACACGCGCAAATTATATGCTCCACGGTTTCTTCGTGAAAGTTACATTTCCTGCATTTTTTGTCCTCTATTAGACCTTATTTAAATGCATGTGCTCTTAGCCAACAATCCTATCAGAAGAGTCAAGTATGTTACACATAATTTTTGCAAGTCATATTTGTCATTAGTGAGACATCTAAGAGGACGCCCTCCTTCGCTAGCTCGTCAGCTCTCTCATTACCTTCCACACCCTTGTGCCCTGGGACCCAATATAGGTGGACGGTTTTAGTCACAGCTAGCCTTCTTAAAGCCTCCTTGCGGATTTGAATTATAAAAACTTGACTCAAATGAACATATGTATGTATGTACATAGAAAGCCATGGAGGTTAAACGGTGTTTACATGAGGCGGAAATTTTAAAGGTGATTCGCGGATTCAAAAGTTGGCTGCCTTCATAATAACGCAGCACATATGTTGACAACGTAAAAGTCTTTCATTTATTTTCGTTTTTAATGTGTCAATTGGTTTCGATGGCCATCATTACTTTGAGCAGAACAAGAGTTTGAAAAAGATACATTAGATTTGCAATCATTGTACTAAAGTTGCTCATACCTACGACATGGTGCCATTTGCGTAGCTACAATTAAAAGAGCCAAAGTCAATTCAATTGTACTCGTTTTCAATGCAGAACCAATTTAAACACTCTACTCTAATTCAACTCTTGGTAAAATTTTTAAAAATTTGTACAGTGGTTTTTTAACTGAGCACACACACAAACATTCACATCTACGAATAAGTTATTTACTTTGCGTTTTTTTATTTTGGTATTGTACTGCATGTTTACAAGAATACCAGCTGCATTTGTTGTGCGAAACATTGTTTGCACACTTTTGAGCATTTTATGCAGGCGCTGCACCACTAGAGCAGCAATGACGCTGATATCGCTTTGTTGTACTTACAATATTTTTTGCGCGCCATTTGTGCGGCTTTTGTTTAATTTTTTTTTTTCATTTAAGTTTTTTTTTGCATAGCCTTTCATGTAAATATTTAAGGATTTTGCTTGTTTACAGACGCGCCAAAAATAGCGAATTTTACAATTTTTATAACTTATACAATACGTGTGAATACATATGCCTACATAGTAGGTACACTTGTAAACAAGCAAAAAAAAAGAAAAAATAAGGCTTTTCAATTTATTTAATCCAAGAGCATCGAGTTTACACCAAACAGCAAGCGGCACGCGCATAAAACAACAAACGGAGTAGTTCAGCATTTGTTGCATAGCTGCGTTTTTTCGGAAATATCTCAACAATGCCATACAACTGATACAGTGCAGTGTTTTAAATGCTAACCACCGCAGTGGCTATTGCTGCCAGTATTTTCGCAATAGTCTACATATGCACGCGTAAATATGTATGTATGTATATAGAAGCAGATGAAAGAACATTCACTAGTAAGTACTTAGTAAATATGTATGTAGGTACTCGTTTTAACTATTTTCATGTACGTAAGTATGTACTTACTTTTCCATAGTTTTATGAGAGCAAATATGCATGTTTGTATGTATATAAATACGTACAAGTGGGTCGATCCATGTCAAATCGACCAATGCCTGGAATCGACCATTTTTTTATTTTGATGCATGTTGGTCCGAGCATTTCTTTGAACACTTATTGAATTTTTTCAAAAGAAAAAAAAAATTATTCGAAAGTTGAAAATTTCTGGGTTATTTTTTGAATATCTCTAAAGCTCTTACAGTTACAAAAATGGTTCAGTTCTCGTTTTAATGGTGATGTCTGAGGCTATATAAAAGATATGTATTTAAAAATTCGGAAAATAAAAAGAATTACATATAGAATTTTGAAATTAAAAAAAATTCATAATGGCTAAATTTTTCCAGCAGATCTTAAAAAATCCTAAAATTTCCAAGCAGGTATTTTTTTTAAGATATTATTTTTTTTAATTTTGAAATTTTATTTTGCTTTTTTGCAAACTCTAACTTAAAAATAAATTTATAATAAAAAAAAATTGTTTAGCATAAACTTATTTAGAGTTTGCAAAAAATAAAAATCCAAAATCAAAAATTCATATATTTGAAAAAACAATAACAACTCCTTGAAAATTTCAGGATTTTTTTTTATCAGTTGGAGGTGTGTAATAAAAAAATTGTGCCAAAAATTTTTATAAGTTTCTGTGTCTAACGATTTTTTTTAATTTCAAAATTCTGTAATCAATATGCATGTGTATAAACGGGAAATGATTTTTTATCCAGGTCATCAGATCTGTCCCGTTATTTCGAGCATCAAAAAAGAAATGTCAAATCGGAGAGTTTGGCCTGAATGTACAATAAGGTTTTATTTTTTGAATTTATACCTATTTTAGCGGTAAACCCGACACCAGGCGAGCCTACTCTTCACTGAGAAACGTCTGAACGGATTTAGATGAAATAAGGCACACGGATCGTCTATAACTGTGTCCAAATCAAAAATGGTCGATTCCAACCATCAGTGGTCGATTTGATATGGACGGACCCACATGTATGTATGTAGGTATGTACATATGTACATATGTACTTTTTCTGTTTTTCTCTTTTTTTTCTCTCTAAATTTTTAAGGTTTTTTTTCATTTTATTTAATTTCACTGACCTACTGTACGTTATTGTTTTAAATGAATATATTGAATGGCCTATGTTCTGCCGCACACTTTTCACACAACTTTCATAACATTTGCGAGCACCATTTTTTATATATGTATATATATTTTAAATATTTATTGGAGAATTGTTGACATTTTTTCTTTCTTGTAGAAAAGCACATGTTTGTAAAAAGTTATGCAAATACCTTTATTTCACTATGCAAAACTGTTCTACTTTTTGTATGTAGCTTTGGAGGGGATTTGTGGTCAATCGATAATTAAAATTGCAAATATTTAAAGTAAAGGAAAATATATATAGTAAAGATGTTTAAAAATTGGTTAGTACATATATTTTCCAAATAAAACTTTTACGAAAGCCTTGGTAGAATGATGACCTTACAAAGCTTCCGCAGCAAGTAAGGAAGTCCTTCAACGAATGTCACAGAAGTATTTAGCCTCATTGCGAGTGTAGTGGCGAGCGCAAGTCTTTCTTCGCGAGTCAAGTCATATCGAAAATTGTTTGGCATTGCCTAAAATTTCTACTCGAATAGTTTGTAAAAACGGAAAAACTTTGCAGCAGTGTATAGCTTTCGACGATTTTCGTTGTTTACTTATTTCAGCACGACAGTAGGCAATGCCATTGTTGTGCACAAAAAAAAAAAACACTTGCGTGTTATGTCATTAATATCAAAATTGGTCGGAGCGTCTTAATCTATTCGCTCCACTAAGAGTATTCCGATTAGTTTGCGTTTAACATCTGAGTATTTGCGTATAATATATATACATATGTATGGATAGTACGTATATATTTACCTCTACATCGCTACTAAAAATTATTCTCGCAAGCGATGTAAAATAGCTTCTTTAACGTAAGCAATTGCTTGATAACTGCATTTGACAGGAAATTAGCATCACAATAAACTCGTTTCGCCTTCAATGCGAGTAAGCATACTTTACGACGAGCTTATTTTATTTGGTAGACAAATTTTTCAATTGCATACAAATTTACCGCTAGAAATAAATTTGCAATATACTATTTGCAGGTGAACAGATAACAAATGCCGTGCTGAGTACGCTAACATGCAAATATTTACTTATATATGTACATACATATGTACGTATGGAAATACTTATGTAGACACGTGCCGCTCCCCTCAGCTACACATCTGCTCAACTTATTCTCGCAATCTCGTCTGGAATCTGCTGCAAAATCTTTTCAAAAATGCTTTACAACTCCAGCGCAAAATATTCCCTTTTCCACAGTTTGCTACGGTTTTTTTCTTGCTGCGCAAAAAATCAAAGCAGTTCAATTCAGCATTCAAATCGACTTATTGGCTTGTTACTACTGACTTTTAGCTTGTTGTTGTTGTTTCTGCTGCTGTTGATTTTATGGTTCAGCAGTGTTTGCACAGCAAATCACTGAGGTCCAAAGTAGACGTGCGGCATCTCTTTTATCCCATTTCATTTGCTTATTTTCTTTTTGTAAGGCATCCTTCTATCGAAACTCTCTGATTTTTTTTTCATTTCATTTCTTTTCATCTAACCTTATTGTGGGCCGTTACTAGCTAGCTGGCGGCTTATTGATGATATTGGGTTAAAACATCGTTTTTCTTTTTTTTCGCACTTCTCAACGAGATGGGCTACCTCTTTTAGCCTGTTAACTTTTCAATTTGCTAATTGATTTTTCACTTTTAGTAGCCTTTGCGAGGGTAAACGAAGCTATTATTGAAGAAGAGGTATGAATGCGAGAAAACAAGCATGCAAAAGGAATAATAAACTACAAGAAGATTAAAAAATGGATCAAAGTAAAAGTCTTTTAGTATGCAATTCGTGCAAATAGACACACAGAGCAGAGAGCTTGACTCTATTAGGTAATAAATAGACAATTATAAACAGATTAAATACGCTGCGTTGAGTTTCTTTTTTTAGTATCTCTGCTTTTTCACCGAGGAATTTTAATTGAGGCAATTTGATGCGCTTGGTTATACTTAGCCTTTGTAGAAATACACCTATAGTAAAATTCCAAGGCTTCTAGCAGTTATTCTTGGGAATATACTAGTTTTGGAACTCTGCAAAATTCCTTAATCGATAACTGAAGAGATCTGTTTTGACGGAAAGTTCCCATGTCCGATCGCGAAGATTCGGCCAAATGTCTGCCTTTCCTTGATCCCAGATATGTACATAGTACATCGGTACACGGACGGTTCAAGGATGGAGGACAGAGCAGCTGCAGGTAACCCGTGGACCCCGTACCTAACTTCTAATTATCAAGAGCAGCTTTCCCCTTCGTGTTCTTAGCTGAAGCATTGGCAATCTTAACCTGCGCCAATTAAATCTTGAAAAGGATTGAAGAGCCAGTTTTTAGTTATCTTTTTAGATAGCCAAGCAGCGCTCCAGTTGTTAAACACTGCACGCTCCAAATTTTGGCAGCCTTTTTAAGACCGGACCCATTTTGCGGGCTCCATTTTTCCTCCTCGTGAACCATAATTACTGAGTGGATACACTCTGAATGGACTAAGTACTGTGGAGCGATGGTTCACACATTTCGGCTATCCTTTTAATAGATCGAACAGCAATGACATCAGAACGCTGATTCTGCCTTGAGGGCGATAAAACTTCCGAACACATTCTTTGTGACTGGATGTCAGGAAAAGATTGCTCCATTTTACTTATCAAGGCCCTTTAAGGATTCATTAATAAGTCGAAATTATCCTGGGCGTGCAAGTGTTAACACTAGTTATGTAGGTGTAGGTGTTGGGAAACAAAAGTTTACTACGACTTATACAAAAGACTTTTTATCATTTAAATGATTAGTATGATTTAAAAAATAAAGGTCAGTGACTGATTCTTACTTATGACTTTTACAAATAAATGTCTTCGATAACCGTTATTTAAGACATATAATTTAAAAATCAAAAATAACTGTTATTTGCAGATTATTTAGATAAAAATCAAAAATAATTGTTATTCTGGATTTATAAAATAAAAGTTAGGAATAACGGTTATTTAAGGAGTAATTAAAAAAAAGTAAAAAAATAATTGTTAAAGAGCGAATTTTTAAATAACAGTTGTAACTGTTACGGTCCCGGCTTCAATGTAAAGTTAGCAAGTGGTCAAGGTCATTCATACGGCTATAATTACCTCGATATACGCTGAAGAATGTCGAAGAAACCTACAACCCCTTCAGTAGCACATCATCAATCTATACAGGGCCCCGAAAATGATGGTGTTCCTAGGAAACAGCCATAGGCCCAGTGGATTCCATCAGCTCCGCCTGAAGAACGCTACAATGGTCCGGGAGACGAAAGCTAAGGGAGATTCCCGGATGATTGGAGTATACACCTCCTCCAACCCTTCCCTCGAGCTTTGTGCCATCTGCATGTACATGGATGGATTAAGGATTAGGGTGACATGAGTTTTGCCCACCTGCAACCCTTCAACACTTCGCAGAGTAAAACCATTTTGTTATGTCTTCTAACATAGTTCCGTCGAAACCTGCCCTCTCGAACCACAAAGTCTCGAACGCAGCTTGGCTGCCACTACACGTAAACTCCTACCTCTCCAACTACTTTGTACCATTTGCTCTAGGCTTGAGGATTTCAAACACCTTGTCATGGAATACCGAGGCATATTTCCCAAATGGAAGAGAAATTGTTCCCATTGCATTCGACATAGCCTCCAGATTTTTACCCTGCACTAATTTTGTCAGTTTTGCAGCCATCAGCAAAGATTATACAATTTGAAGGCTTTTGCTCTGCATTGGGGTAAGGCAGTTCTCAACATTATAGTATCTCGTCAGCAAAGGCAATGATGGCGCACCATCGTTTGGACAGTCCGTCCTCAGTACATCAAATGTCAATCATATTCAGTGTTTCATACAAACAATTGATAGGGAAAAGGGCCTGTGATATGACAGGCTAGATCGCCTGCAAGTAGACATTAGAGACATTAAGATTGACAAGTAGGGCAGCAATTATTTACCAAGCACCAGAGCAAGAGAGAAAGCACGCCGCCTTCTGAGAACAGCTCCTATGAACACCGCAACTAACACATTGCCCTACTGCTGCCTAAATACGAGACGGCAAGGGCAAGCATTGGATGAATTCAAATTCCAACACAAAATCAACTTATTACCTTAAGTCCCGAAAATGACATTGTCAAAAAAAAAGCACCTTCAGGGTCTACAAAATCCCAAGGCGAATGCTAACCAAGAAATGCCATCGTCAATTCTGAAAACCCAAAAGAGTTACCAGCTGTGTATATAGAAGATTCAATTACATACATATTTGCAAAGATAATAATATCAAACAAAAGTGGGCTAAAATTTCGGCAATTTTTTTGTAGTAAGAGTTTTTTCTTTTTCCAATGAATGTTCAAATATTTATCTTATGCTGGATTTCCACTAGGCATTAAATGGCAAAAATGACAAATGACAAAGTCAGGCATTAAAAAATATTCGTGTCATTATAAAACAAAAATTGTCATTAATTTCATCTGCACATGGCATTTTTTTAAATGGCATAAATTTTTTGTCATTTCAATGTCTAGTGGAAATGCCGCATTAGAAACTCTGAAAATGTTATAAAAACCTTGAAAATGTCGAGGTATATTTTCGATAGAATTTGAAAACATTCTCAACGAAGCAAATTGAGCATACTTGTTCGATATTTTCAAAGGCTTCACTCGAATTTTCGCTACAAACATATTTGTAAATTAATACTAATAGATGTCGTAAATATTGATGCCACCAATACATATGTATATTTGTAGAAAATTTAAACACATAAGTGGCCACCGCCATAAACTACCAAACCATTAAACCGACTCATTTGCATATTTATCTATCAACATTTCCTGACCCGTTCTTAATTTGCAATAATTTTCAATTTCATTTCCATCAAAACATTTCCATAACTACGTAATACTTGCCGTCTATCGCCTTGATAGGACTTCAATCTTTCGACCATTGCCTGCGTTGCCCACTTTGGCATTATCAGCACAGCTACTAGGCGTGATTATGTAGCAAAAATGCCGGAAATGTTGCAAACGTGCTGCCATAACGAAGAATCATTGCTGACCCGCAGCAACAAAAACACGACAACAGAGTTCTAACAAACTGCAGAACAAGTAAAGTTGGAAAGGAGGCTCAGGCGGCGGCAGCAACAGCAACAAGAGCAACAACGATCTGACCCAACTAAAAGTTTTATGCTTGAAAAGGTTATCTCTCACACAGAAGCATTGCGTTGTCAGCATTTCCATTAGGCTTATCGTCACACCTTGCGCTTGTTGTTGTTGTTGTTTTTATTATTGCAGCTATTGATGTTGCAGAAGTTTAAAATTCGTGCCTGGCATAAATAATTCAGTGTCGAAGTGAGCATCTTACAATTTTTTTTTTATTTGCTGTCGCTTTTCACTTCTTTGCTCGAACGTTTTAACAATTTTCCAGTTTCTATGCAACACTTTCCAGTTAAAATCCCTTGAAATCGTTTTAAGCCTATTTGCTGTTAAGTTACTTAAGATTTCGCTAGTACTTACTTAAGTATGCGTGAAGTCAGTACGATTTTGTCAGAAAGATTGATTAATAGTAAATAAGTTTACGTTTATTCTGAGCGCTGAGTACTATTTTTGAACGCGGTCCAATGTTTGACGAGGCATGTCATAAAAATGGCGATTGAAAAGGGCGGAAAAGTTTGTATTATTCATAAAAGCGCAAAGCTTTATTTAAGTAACTCACAAGTGGAGCTTTTTCGAAGCCAGCTTTGCAATACTCTCAAGTTGTAGAGCATGGTTTATGTGGGAGCTGAAAAATTTTGACCTTAGTATTCTAGGCAAGAAAAATGCAAAATTCGCTTGATATTTTCCAATTAGAGTAACTTTATCTCCTCTAAGGTCTTCGTAAAAAAACATAGAAAATCCCAATTTTCCGTTCCCGGTGTCACTTCGCATGCTTCCCTCAAATCATGTGACCTGCCAGTAGACCCATGGCCAAAGAAATTTCTCCTCTGCTCAGCGGAAGGAGGTCACTTTATTTTTTCCCCATTCTGGCCGCATAAATTTTTGTCGGGTTGCAGGTATCTAGATGTTTCCATCTTGCACCTGTTTCTGAGGGGAACAATACCTATAACTATGTTGAGCATAAACTCTCCATAGCTTCCTGAAGAGGAATAATTCCGGATTGTAAGACGCTGAGCAACTTTTGTATCCATTGTTGTACCGATTTCAGTCCATCTACGATCTTATTTTCCCTTTTTGGTTGTTGTTGTTTCCGACAGGGTGGGTGTATGATGTATTTTGGAACGAATTTCCGTCATCCCTTGTCAAATTTGGTTTGGAGACAAACCGGTTTCGGCGTTGTGCCATCTTCAGTGTCAATGACGGAAATTCGTTCCAAAATACATCTTATTTTCCATTTGAGAGCCATCAGTGTAGAACCGAATTGATTCAGTAAGTCCCGGAACATCCTCTTATGGATATTTCTACTTTCAACCCTTTGTTGTTTTTGGGTGACACAAAATAATCGGGTTACCAGACTGTTTCGCTCTCCACAAATGACTTATTTGTGGCCAATGCCTCTTTTACAGGTTTAGAGGGCTGATGCAGCGCTCGTCGTCAGATTCGATGTCTTTTGCTTGGGTTTACTCCTAGTCAGTTGGCCTTGGTCCACTTCTCTACAATTCTTAGTTTCACCTGCATAACAGCGCATAGTGTTTGCGAAAATTTTCCACATACAACTACATACATACGCATAAAATTGCAGTATCCTTCCTCCTCCATATCCTTGAGTAGTTGGTTTACGGCCCATACCCACAGAAGAAGAGATAAGACTCCACCTTGTGAGCCACCCCTGCTGACAAATCTGCTTTTCGATACTCCTGCCAGACCAGCCTGAACTACCTTGCATCTCAGCATTTAGTCTATAAATGTCTCCCATCAGCGTTGTCGTAACCGATGTGGGCCAGATATTTTTGAATACGCCCTCGATATGGTCATGCTTTAAGGCTGGCTTTAAGGTTCAATAGCTCAGCAGATCTTATATTTGGAGAGAATTTGTTTGATAGGGGTTTACGGTTTACTAATTGCTGCTTCTCTATATTTTCTAGAGTCTAAAGTTTATTAACTGAAGCCTAGCCTTCATAAGTAGATGTATGGTTTCTTCTTCGATCTGCCCATGTACCATTGGAACTCTGCAGTACTTCTAAAGATACTACTTCCCTCCAAAGCAGATTCCGCCTTGCCGCAGAAGGTTCTCTTTGCTTTCCTTAGGGTCCCTCAGATTCCTAATGTTGCCCTGTGTCGCGTAGGCTGTGATTGTATGGAAGGCCCTTCTACATAACTTCCGCAGACTTTTGGCATCCTGATTCCATAAATATAGTTTGTTCTTCTATGCTTCATGCTTCGGAAAACTCGATTTAGCGCCAGGTTCTCCAGTTCGACCCGGAACAGAGATTTGGGTTAACAATTTATCGAGCTCTTGCCTATACATATGCCAATCTGCGTTTTTAATATTTCTGTTTCTACCTGGGGGGTTATTTTGTCGGAATGATATATTCAGTATTTTTTAGGGTTTTTACCTCATTTGTCCAGGGTAGCTTTTGATTTTGTAAGAGAGAGCGCAAGACTCTAGGCTTCGAGGCTGGATCTTGAAAAACTACTAACGACTGTCGACCACTTAAGCTATTCAACGTCCTCCAATTTATTGCCTGCGTGAAGTACGGCCTCAAATGTCTTCACTACTTGGGAATGGAGGCTGGTTTCCTGGGTCGGGAATGCTGACAGTGGCCAACTCCCGAACGAACCAAAGAGTTTTAGTTCAAAATGTAGTATGTTGAACGACCTTCGACTCATTCAAGGCTTGCCATTAGACATACTGACCTTTAAAAAAACGGTTTAAAAAAAACATACTGATTTTTGATATCTTTTGTCCTGCTATTTCCTAATTATAAGTTATTAGCAATTGACAAAATATAACTAAATTCTCAGCATCTTAAGCGTTCACTAACCGACTAACTTTCTCTGAGCTTCCTAAAACACTCCAAAAGTAATCGTTAGCATTTTTGTGATAAATATAATTTTCATAACGCTTTAAGCTTACTTAGTTTGCCAAGCTGTCAATGGGCGCTTCCGCAGCTGCTCGCTGCAATTGAAACTTTTATGCTGAAATTTGTTTGCCATCCTTGCTATCCTCACTAGTATTCTTCTGCTCCTTCGGCAGTTGTAGCTGTCAACAAGCATTTTACAACTCCTCCCGGCAAGTTCATAATTCTTTGCTGGAAATTATGAGTACAAGCATTTGACTTTTTCGCTTACCAGCTACATACATATGTATGTACGTAGCAAAGCTGCAGCAAGCTGGACGTGGCAAGTTTCAAATTGCAATAGCTATGCGTGCCACGCTGGCCAAGGATATCTTGTACTTGTAGTATATGTCAACCACTAATTCTTTTAATTCTAACAATTTCTGCTTCCATGTCGTTGACAGCTGGACTTAGTTTGGCTTGACTTGGCTTACATAGCAGAAAACTTACGCTAGCCCGCTGTCATTTTGGCTTATTTTCTACAACCACTTTTGAGTTTAATACGAGTGCGATTTCAGGGTAGTTATCTGGGCTCGGAATAATTGCAGTGGTGTATTTGTGTACATACAATATGCGTGTACAAATTATTTTCTACATTAGATAAAATTAATCAAGCAACGACTTAAGATTTGATTCCATGTGCGAGTGTTAAAAAATAGAATGCGAATATGTTTTTTAGGTGATGGCACTAAACGAAATTCTAGCAGAACTCAACAAGGAAGATGTGAAGGAAGTCGTTTGATAGTAGTAATACTAACTATTGACAAGCTTTTCGAATCAGGGAAAAAATCAACGTGTGAGATTTCAAGCAAAAGGTTCAGTTGAAGACGGAATCGCCAAAAAAGGTGGGGTGGTAAAGAAGAATTCCTCTCCCTCTCTCTCGTTCTGGCTACCTAAATTTGCTAGCATTTTCTTCAGCACTCTTGATACTGGCATCACCATGCAACAAATTCTAAATTATTCGTAGAACGCAAGTGCTTGTAAAGCCTGTCCTACGGCCGAACGAATAGACATTTCACTCATCTGGGTTCTTGATCATTAACGGTAAGGAGAGAGCTGGCAAATTGGCTGGACTGAGAATTATTCAAAAGTCAGAAAATAAACTATCCACTCTAAGAAAAATCAATAACAAAAGGCCTCCTAAGAATGCCAAGATCGAGGAACATTGACGGGGAAATTCGTAGCTGCCTTTCGCACAAAACCCACAATCCCTGGAACATCGAGAGGTTGGCGGAAGCTGCAAAGAGGGGTAACGACGCTGGCGCAGTGCCTCAGACTATGAGCAAAAAAGGCGGTATGCCAACAACCGTCCCGGCCATACTTATCAATAACCGTAGTTTTTGCAGGTAGGCATCGTTGTCGAGAGCTACTGCTCTTCACCCATCTGAAAGCAGCATTTGCGCAGACCGTCACCGTGTTGAGGGCTGTAAGTCTCACCGCTAAGGAAAACCGTCGACGTTACTAAGAGCCAATGCCATTCTCACCGCGCTGCGCTGCGGTTGAGTGTTGCTGTCATTCTCACCTCTACGGAGAACAGCTTGTTATTATTAACGTACCGGATACCTAGAGTCGCTGCCACTCTGACCATCACCGCTACACAGAGCCGCTACTCCCGTCACTACCATACCTTCAGCCTTTGACCAAACGCATCGCATAACCTGCAGCCACGCTTGGTGTAGTAACAGTAATCTCGAAGGAAGTAGGGAAACATATGTAGATTATCATTGCGAGTAGCAGGCGGAAGCAAACCTGCAACCTTAGAACCAGAAGACCACATAAAGCCTTCAAGAGAAGGTTGTTTTGCAGATCATCATTAGTAAGAAGAAGTGAACTTTGTTTTAATTTTTGCTTTTGCAATTCAAGAATCTCGCTAGTCACATAACAGAAAGTGAAACGAAGTGGTCGAACTGGTCATTTTAATATTTCAATTTATTTCCTTATGAAAATTATTTTAGTAAGTATGTTCGGGTTTGGCTAGGCAATAGTTGGCAAACAATTTGAAGCATTTTGATTTTCATTTGACGTTTTTAAGTGGCAATGACATGAGAAAATATGAACATATATACATATATTGCAACAATTTTCCGTGTACATATTAACACACAATTCTTCGTATTTACTATACTCGTAAAATTTTATATTCAATAATTTCCAATTTTTCAATTCAAGAACGCAAAAGATTAGTGCCCATTTAAAAGGTGCAGCAAAGCGTGCTATATTGCAAGTAAATATTTGATTCTTCCAATGGAAAAGTTATTCGCATGAAATATGATTTCACTCAGCGCTCAACGCATCCATTGTCATTGCATAAAAATGATAAACACTTAGCGTAAAGTGGAAAAATTGTGTTGACTCATGGGAAAAAAGTGCATAACGCACTGCACAAGGCAATCTACTTGAATGCGCGACCGAAGCAGAATGGCTATTGGTAGTGGGAAAAGTATTTGCTATGCGCTGAAAGAAGCTTGGTGCGACAGCAAATAGATAAACCACGATTTTTTTTTTTGACTATACATACATAAAGTCGCAAGGTATATTTATGGTAGAAATGTGTTTATGTATTCTAATAAAAGTGGTTAAAATGCTCTTTTCCACAAGGTTAGATTAGGTAGCGAAAAGGGGCTCTTACGTCATGAACCCAAGCCACCGCTTAAAGTCTTTCACTCTCCAGGCGGAAAATTACATTTCGTACCCTCCTTGACCTCTACCAGACATTGGTTAAAAAGTAATGAGTTTCTTACCCAGAAAATTAGAGTTTAACTTGCTTAATTTTCTAGGCCTTAGGTCTAGTGGGCAACTATGCCTAAAATATTGAAATATCGATCTTAGGTTTGGTGACCTATCGGAATTCCATTCCTCCGACCAGTGAGCAAACTATAGGTTGTTAAGCTCGTCTCGAAGTAAAATTGTATACGAGGTTGTGTAATTATAAATTTTCTTTTGTCACCCGAAGATCGGTAAATCGTACACTACGCAATTCAATTTTATCTACATTTAATCGGTTTTACACATACACTTTGGCTAAAATTAAACGACAACACTGTAAGTAAGGGATCACATCTACCAAACCCATTTGAATTCCCTATCCCATTTTTCACCAACAGCGTTAATACCCTTGTCAACACTTAATACTCTACCATCCAACGTAGAATCTAGTATATTCCAATCACTTAAGAAATACTTACTTTTCACAAGCAAACACTCACCGCAGGTCCTTGACAGGCGCACAACCGCTCCCCCGCTCTTACAAAGGCACGCTCACAAAAGGTATGTATGTTTGTATGTATGACCAACTCCAGCAGCTAGTAAAACCCAAAGCAACCAACAGCCTTTTTGTTTCCACAGGTCAATCTTGTATGTATATAAACAAGTACACCACTAAAGATACAACAATGCAAATGAAAAATATTCTTAGCTCTAAGCAGTTTGCCCTTTGGCAGTTGGTTTAACAAGCTCAAGGTGAGTGGAAAGTACTACATACATAGTTGTTTGCGGACTGATGGGCTTTACAATTACAGACGACGGAGTGTAGACGAACGTTTCGAGGGAAATAAGATTGGCTGTAGCCACTTAAGTTTGTTTGTGGTGCTGAAAGTGATATTACTTTTTTGAATTTTGTTTGAGCAAAAGAAGTGGAAGAATACTTGGTATGGTAAATGATGCAGGAGGTAGTCGATTCAGCTAATTGCTAAAGGAGTAGAGTGGATCATTGATGGAAAAGCTTACTATAATTGAAGAGGAGTACTTTTTCATTTAAGTGCGGTAAATATTTGTGTATCCATAATCGGCAATTGCTTTTGGTTTCTGTTCGATAAGTTACTTCAATAGCAGTTGAACGAAAGAGGAGAGCTGTTGTTTGTATTCAATTAAAAATATTCCAAGGAAATATTGAAAACTACAAAATGTTGTTGTTGTTGTTTATTGTTTGTTATTTACATGTGTGTGAAACCAATATTTCGCGCCATTTGAGTTGAGAAAAGCTTAAAACGGAGCAGTCCGTGAAGCTAGCAGCATAAGTATGTACAAAGACACCATCATAAAAACGCTAATAAAGGGATTCCAGAAAAAACGAACTTTCTAAAAAAAGTATAAATTCCTTGTTTTCTTACTATTTTAAGTAAATTTGCAGTTGATTCTTAAAAACTGTTTTAGTTTTATTTAGAAAAGCTGCCAACCGGTGCAAACGGACTTTTGTTCGAATGGCCAAACGGACAAACGGAAGAACGGACGGCGGAAGACAAATGGTGGCCATTTCGAGTATAAAGTGCTACAACCTTTAGCCATTGGAATATACAATGAAATCTCGATTTAACCAGGTTGAAAGAGTTGGAAATGCTTCGCTATAGCTACAGTTTTATTTTTTTTATTACGGCTGTTTTCAGTAGCTCGTCATAATCAGGTGGTAGAACCTAAAATACTTTGCTCCTTGCTCCTTTGCTTACTGGAATACTAAGGAAGCCAAAACTAAAAAAATATTAACTAGCTAGCTAAATACGGCTACGAGAGACTTTTTAATTTTTGTAAACGAATTTTAAATTTTTTTCCCCTAAAATAACCAATCAGCGAAGCGTCAAAAATTTTTCTAATTTTTGCCGACAACGTGTCTGCGTTTTCCTGCACATTCAATAACTTGCTTATTTAATAACTTCATAGCAGATTCTCATTCCATTTAAAAAATTTTTTTTTTGCTTCCTTTACTCACTTTTGACAACTTGATAACTTGCAATAAGTTTTAATAAACCATCTAAGCAATGTTTTTTTTTTTTACATTTCTCTTGTCTGTCCCTTGGCACTCATAAGCGGTTGCTGAAGAAAGAACCGTTATAGGTTTTTGACCAAAAATACCAGAGACCGAACAAGTAAGTTAGTTTTTTTTTTGTTTTTGAAAAAGTGAATTTAGAAGGAAATGAAAAATTTTATTATTTATTATTGAACGAAGACAATCAACATTTTCTTCGCATTTTGCTCAGTTGTGTGATAAAAAAAAAAAAAATTGCATGTAAAAGAGTGGCCCTGCAGTCGTGAACAGTGAAGAATGCGTTCAAGACAGAATTCGGTATTGTAAGGAAAAAAAATAATCATGTGTGAGCACGTGTTTGTATGTATGTATGTTTGCGTGCGTGTTTTTCATTAAAAAATAAAAGATACTGCGATGGCATGCTAGCGATATGAACTCATCAAACACAACTCAATATCCGTCCCAGTTTGACAGCTCCGATATGCTTGTTACTTAGCTTTTATTTCTTTTCTGAATTTGGAGCAACGGCATGGACTATTTTTTTATTGAAATATTTTTCCCTTTTTTTTTTTTTGAGGAAAACAATATGTCGCAGGAATTCATATGTGCTTATGCTTACATACATGCATATACATTAGGGTGGGTCAATTAGTAGGTCAATTAAAAAAGGTGATTCATATCCTTGCGATTCTGGTACTATGGACCATAACAAACATTTTCGCCCAAGGAACCATACCTCTAAAATCATTTTCGAGCCTGCCAAAATTTTTTGGTAGATATTTTCAAAAATACCAAATAAACGACCTCTTAGATGCATTTCAAAGACAAAAAATATTATTGAAAATGTGTATACGGGGGTTTTTTGGGTCAGAGAATCTATTTTTCGCATTAATTTTTAATTTTGATCGCCACCAGAGTGCGTTTTTGAACAATTTTTTGGATTTTTCACTTTTTTGGGGGAAATTGACGAACTTATTGCTCAAATAGTCAAATCTTTGACTTTCTAATAATTTAAAATAATGGAAAAATATTTATTTCTTTATTTTGCTTTATTTTTTATTTTTTTTTTTATTTTTTTTT
>NW_023458556.1:27789933-27816840 GCF_013731165.1 Rhagoletis pomonella
AAAAAAACCCCCGTATACACATTTTCAATAATATTTTTTTGTCTTTGAAATGCATCTAAGAGGTCGTTTATTTGGTATTTTTGAAAATATCTACCAAAAAATTTGGCAGGCTCGAAAATGATTTTAGAGGTATGGTTCATTGGGCGAAAATGTTTGTTATGTTCCATAGTACCAGAATCGCAAGGATATGAATCAACTTTTTTAATTGACCCACCCTAATATACATATATATGTTTGATATACATCAATGGCTTTTATGTACTACTCACACAAAATTTTTTCCATTGATAGAAAAGGAAATGAAAAATCTTAAGAAAACTCCCAACACCACTTATTGCATTGCTCAAGGGTACGTTTTAGAAAAATATTACAAACCGAGTAAACTTCTTGTCCATAGCAATAACTTTAACTAACTGTAGATGTGGTCGGGACGCTTCGCTATGTATGTGTGTATGTTTGTAGATACAAATATAGCCAACAAACCCAAGCTAGTTTGGGTTGAGGGAGTGTGAGACTATTTGTGTGTGTGATTTACTCAATGCACTTGCTTGGCTGGGGGTATAGTAAATATTTCGCGTGTGATTGATAATTTTAGTTGAACACATAATAAATTCCATTTTTATGATTTTTTAAAGAATATCAACTGCGTGGCAGCAGGGCAATAAAAAACCGACAGAAGCTGCTAATGTTCAACTGGGGAAATATTTTGTGTTTTGATTTCGTTATGAGTATATGTACTCGTTTGTAATAATGATTCATACACAGTTGGAATGCAATCTGAGTTGTTTGTTATTCGTACAATGAGTCCTACGTGCATTGTAAAGCAGAGTTATGTGTGTTTTGTTATGCGACAAAGGTTGTTACATTTAATTTTTTTTTTTAATTTAAACGACTTTTGAATTTATTTTATTCAGTTTTATCAACAGGAAGTACTTATGCAGTTATCCGTAAAATAATAGGGGTAAAATATTTTTGAGCAATTTAGATAAAATTTCAAACTTCGTAAGCAAATTATGAAAATTTACCAAATGTTGAATTTTGAAACTCTTCATTTAGAATTTTAATAAAAATATTAGTTATGCAGATTTATAGCCCAATAGTATAATAAAGTGCTACTTTGAAGCTGCTAAAAAATTTAGTTATATTTTGGAAATTTTCTTGTTGACGTTGCTAAACATTTTCTTCCATTTAAAAAAAGTTGTCGAGCATACTTTGTATGAAAGACACCGTCAACAAAAAAAAATTTCCAAAAATCAATGGTATTTTCTAAATACTTGAAACTTGCACTTTGCTAAAATTTAATAGGCTGAAAAACTGCATAACTAAAATTTTTCTAATGATTATTAATAAAAAATTTGAAATTTTGCTGAAAATACAAGTATATGTATTTTCGAATATTCGTATGCCGGTATAGCTGTAGGAGTGTACAGCTAGAGTTCAACAATCACTGCTAATATAAATTTAGTTTATCAAAAAAGAAAATAATAAATCAAAAATGAGTGTTCCTGGGTCGCAAAACCGAAATGAAACTTCTTTTGATTAATTTCTTACTCTTTCCATAATTCGATGTACTGAACTTAGCATAACATAATATAGCGCTGGGCTGAGTGATTTTAAATTGATTAAATTAAAGATCAAGTACTTCATATATTTAAGTATTTTGTTGAGTTGAGTGTGTGGAGTTGCGTTCATTATAAAAACATAGTAGGGTAAAACCGTTCGCTCAATTCGTCGGCCATGATTTTTTTTTTTGAAGTTTGCCACCATTTTAAAAACATATAAAATTGAGAGTAAAAAAAGGAATTGTTCAAAATTGTTGTTGTTTGAGATTGAAAATTGGAATGTGTGTGTGTGTTTGTGTGCAAAATTTCAAAATTAAATTGCTTGCAAACGTCAAGGATTTGAAAAATTCCGCTCAGCGGTTCTACCTTCCTGTTTTCTTATCATGGTTGCGTTGTAGTGCGGTGAGTTGAGGTGAAGTTAGTTAAGGTAAGTTGAGATGAGTGGATATTAGTTGAGGGGAGGTGAGTTCAGGTAAGTTGAGGTAAGGCGAGTTGAGTTGAGTTGAGTTGAGGAAAGGTGAGGTGAGTTGGTGTGAGTTGAGGTGAAGTAGGGTGAATTAACACATTTTAGTCTTTAGTTTAATCCTTGTCTCTTCGTTTTTATGTCCAACCATCTCTCTATCTATATCTTTGTATTTATCTATAACCTTATATAGACACGACCCCATACTTAAAGGCAGAATCGGAGGAGGAATTTTGTCAAATGGTCTAAGGCTAGAGGCTAAGGCTTTTCGACTTAATGGCTGCAGCAGTTCGCTTATATATATATATATAACCAAGTAATGTAACTATAACCAGATAATTTATTGAGAGAAATATATTTAGTTGACGTAACTTAACTTTTAACAGTTTCCGGTCAAATTCGTTCCTGGTGCAAAACTAAACAAACAAAAGATTCGACATGAGCAATTGATCATCATTTCTAAAAAAGAATTTTCCGCGGCAAACACGGTGCTACTGACTCGCGGGTCATTTGTGTACGAGTTGACTCGCCTTCGACTACACACAGATGACTCATCTGAGTCATGCCAAGAGTCATGTCGATGTAACAAACACATATTTATTTTCACAAACACATCCAAACCGACTCGCGAGTCAGACGCATGGTGTATGCCGCCTACAACAGTTTTTGAGATATAGAACCTTTTGATTTTGAGATTAAAAAAAAAAATGCACTCGCTTAATAGCATTCATTTTCTTTATGTCAATTCATGAGCTATTAATTTATTTATCAGCTATGTTGCATAATTTTAAATAAAATTATCAAAACAAATTTACTGGCGTTACAAACATGAACATGAAACAATTTTTGTACTTCCCATTTCTTCCCCGTCAAAGTATGATATTTTACAAATACAATAAAACCCTACTTCTATATATAGAATATTATTAGTAGTTATGAGTACTTAAGTAAAAATGCATACAAAAATATTCCATACAAATTTATGATTTTGACTTTTAATAAAAAAAGAAAAACTTACTCACCGTTGAAGTATTCTCAAACATCCCGATGCTCCACGATCAGTTTTTAACTTCAACAGGACGTTTTTTTTAATCGATTCGTTATTTATTAATTTCATATCACTTCGCGTTCGGACATTTGAGTTTGAATTTGTACATATTTTGCACACGCGACGACAGATTTCACTTCACTTTAATCAGATTTGAATCTTGCTGGCGTAAGTGTGAATAATAAGTAAAACATATTCTATGCACTCCTCGTCTCTATCAAATATTCCAACTTGGGGAAGTAGCCCAAATCTGTATGTGTAAGTAAACAAGAGCGGAGAGCTGTAAGAGAGGAAGAGGATGTCAATTTATTTAGTATCGAATAATATTTTCAACTGCTTTGAAATAATAAATAAAATTATGTTTTCATTAATTTGGAGTATAACAAAAATATATAGATAGGAGGTCGAATCTAATAATTACGTACTTTTTGGGGAGCGAACATAATAACTTTCTTGATTTTTTTTGATAAACATACATACATACATAGGAAAGATCTTCATTTGGTAGATTTCCCAAAAAAAAAATGTTTTGCTAATCAAAAAACTTAGTAAGTGTAGCCCCTGCGCGAAAATTGAAAAGTGAAAAGTGAAAATTAGTCTTAATCTTCATCTTAATCCTAGTCTCAACATTAATCATCTTCATATTTTTCTTTATCTATATTAATATCTTTAGCTTTACCTTTAACATTATGTTTACCTTTCTCGTTACCTTTATCTTTATATTTATATCTTCATCTTCATCGTCATTTCTATCTTCGTTTCCATTTTTACTTTTATCTATATTCTTATCTTTATTTTATGCCTTAACCTTATTTTATCTTTAACTTCATCTTTACTTTTATCTTTATCTTTACCTCTATCTTTGTATTTTTATTTTCGTCATCATCTCTCTCCATCCCCTTTTTTAATTTTATCTATAATTTTCCTTTATTTTATGCCTTATCCTTATTTTATCTTTACTTTTATCTTTGGGTTATTTGCCTTCATCTTCGTCTTTCTTTATCTTTATCTTCTTATTTATCTTCATCTTTTTATCTTTATCCCTATCTTTATAATCGTCTTGATCTGTATTATCTTTTTCATCGTCATATTCCTATTTATCTTCGTCGTTATCCTCAACTTCCTCGCCATGATCCAATTCATTTTATTCCCTTATCCTCAACTTCATCTTCTCCTTAATCTCAACCTTAACCTTTGACGATAATTTTATATTTGATTTTTAATTCTTTTTTATTTTTAATTGAAAGATAATTAAATTCTTAAGAGATTTATGGAGTTATTTGTTGATATTAAATTGTTTAGTGTTAAGAACAGAGAAATAGCAAATTTGAAAAAATCGATTTTCCTTTTGCTGGTTATTAATGTGACATAAAAAACCTCGTTGAAACAACAAAAAAAATTGCACAAGAAAAATGTGAAGTTTAAAAAAAATCACCAAAATATTTTTTTTTTGCATTTTTAGAAATATTATGTCATTTTATAGCCCATTAAATTTTTGTATAATAAAGTGGATTTTTCAAGTAATAAAAAAGTGCGTTGATTTTTAATAATCTTTTTCGCTAACGGCCTCAATTTACATACTATTTGAAAAAAAACAGCCTAGCACCGAAAAGAAAAAAATTTATACAAATCAACGTGAATTCTTAGCCACTCGAAACTTGCACTTTGTTATAATAACGGTGGCCAGATATCTGTGGCCAAAAATCAGCACATTTCTAAAGCGTCGAATACGCCATAACATATTTTAATACAGTTTTATTTAAAGCAAAACAAAGAGAAAATATAATTTAAAAATTATCCCAAAAATGTATACACACAATATATACAGTGGCGAGGCTGTAAATAGGGAAAAGACACTTAAGCAAATTTTTGGCAGCTTTTCATTGTTTAAAAAAATTTTTATTTTTTATGAAAATATTACTTACTATCTAAAAAACATGTAAATCAAAACTTAAAAATTTGTATAACTTTATAAAAAATCGACGATTCTTAACAAATGTTGATCAAAATCTTAGAAACTTTTTTTTTCAGATTTTCTAGAATTGTTTGCATGCAGTTTTGTAGTCCATAAAATTTTAGTATAATAAAGTGCATGTTTGAAATAGCTTGGACTTACCGTTGATTTTTGGCAATTTTTTTGTTTTCATCCATATGTCCGATGTATGTCCAACATTATTTTTATGAAGAAAATGAACAACACCTTCTACAAGCAAAAAAATTACCAAAAATCAACGATAACTTCTAGCTGCTCAGAATGTTAAGAATTTTTGATGACGGAAGTACCAGGTTGACAGAAAAAAACATAACCAAAGATCATAGAAAATAAGGATGCCGACTATGTTTATTGTTCCCTTATATTCTATTTATGTATCGGGAACTTATACGTCCCGACTTTTAAAAAATATTCAGCGTACAATTTTGACAAAATCGTTACTGTCCCGCCAAAATCGGTACGAATGGTCACCGTAGTTATAGTAAAATCGGAACACAATTGGTACTTTTTGCCGTATTTATACGTGCTATTTCTGACTGTCTATCCAAGTGGTCAGTTGGATCGTTATGAAGTACTACCGAATGACCTGTTAGCCCGCTAAAACAAGAAAATCGTTCTGTTTTCCATCGTAATTTAGCCGAAGCTTCCATTGCCGATCTACTTTCGAAGCAATTAGAGGACTAGACGTGGCTGTCAATACAGACAAATAAACTCCTACCCATCCACTTTTTTCCACCAATTAGTGCATGTCCCTAAGGGCTGCAAATAAGCTGTTGTAGGGAAAGCACCCATACAGCACACGATTATCGTTCTGTGAAGTTTGGTAAGCACACTTGAGATGCATGCTTAGCTAATATGCATGTGCATGTGTAGCATGTAAATGTAATTTTGTTTTTTTCTTTTATTACAATTTCAACAAACTCCCTAAATGGGATCATCCTTAAAGCACATAGATTTTAGGTATTTACCAAAAATTTTACCAACGTCACTACCACCCCAACCCCATATGCTCATTCCTATTATAGTATTTAGTCGGTAAACCATCCTACGCTTTTGTATGCTTTTCATTTGAATTATTGCGAATTTAATTCATTTGTGCTGTATTAAATTGGCATCGATACGCGTATGTGTGCGCGCCTGCAAGTCAATGTATGCATATTGGTCATAGGCACCAGACCTTTGAACTTTGAATTGAATGCAAAATTCAATGTTTGAATACTCATTGGTGTTGTTGGGCTATTGGACGCTCGCCAACCAGTCAGTCAGCCAACCAGCCAACGAAGTGCTAACAACGCTTGAATGCCTGCAGCGCAGCATTAGTAGCAGATGTGAATGGCACATTGGCTGGCAATGTGGCGGAGTGAACTCGTGAATTGACCGATACTTCGCTTATCTCAGGGTTGCCAGAATTTTTATAGAATTTTAAATACCAAAATTTGTAGTAGCGAAAATACAATTAGTAAAGAGCATTCTTTGGCTATTTCCCTTTCGTTTATTGAATCTTTATTATTATTTTTTATGAAAATGTAGCTCGTTATCTAACAAAAACTATGAAAGTAAAAAATTTTAAACTTTGTACAAAAATTAGGAAAATTCTACATAGTTTCATCACACTCTGAGCATGCAGTTGGGTAGGCCCATTCCATTTTTACCTTGAGGTAGCTAGAATTTACCGTTGATGTCTTTAAAAAAAATTATAAAAAAGTTCCGAACTTCGATGAACATTTGTTAAAATTCGTCAAGCTTTTATAAATGTTCAACAAAGTTTGATTTATATGGTTTTTTGATAGTAGGCTATATTTTAATAAAAAAAAAAAAATAATACACATTTTTTAAGCAAACAAAAATAGCAGTTTTCTCCAAATAGAAATTTTTCTCCACGGACTGGTACTCGCTTTTTTGAATTTTAGTTATATGTTAGCATAATAAGCACCTTTGAAGCTTAATAAAAAACGAGATGAATACAGTGAAACTTCGATATAACGATGTTGAAGGGGCTGTACAAAAGCTTTGTTATATCCAGGGACCGTAACAGTTACAACTTTTATTTAAAAAAATCGCTCTTTAACAATAATTTTTGGACTTTTATTTAATTAATCCATAAATAACCGTTATTTATGACTTTTACTTTATAAATCCAAAATAAAAATTATTTTTGATTTTTATCTAAATAATTGCAAATAACAGTTATTTTTGGATTTTAAATTATATGTCTTAGACAACAGTTATCGAAGACTTTTATTTATAAAAGTCATAAAAAATCAGTCACTAATCTTTATTTTTTAAAACATGCTTATAAAAGTCATTTGTATAAGTCGTAATAAACTTTTGTTTCCCCAGCACCTTCTTAACTGCGGAAAATGTTAATGACTTTTATACGAATGATTTAAAAAATAAAAGTCGGTGACTGATTTATATTGATGACTTTTAAAAGTAAAAGTGAGAGACTGATTTTTATTGATAACTTTTATAGATAAAAGTCTTCAATAACTAAAAAAAATAATTGTTATTTTGGATTTATAATATAAAAATCAATAATAATTGTTATTTTTTTTAATTTTCTATGGGGCTTTTTTGATGAAAAATTATAGCAGCAAAAATTGTGTTATGTTGAGTTTTTCTCGTTTTTACGAGGTTCGTTATATCGAGGCTTCACTGTAACTATGTTTTTCGATGCTAGAAGAAAGGTTACAAATAAATAAACCTAAAATCTCTTTACACACTCATAACTTATCCAATTAAAATGCACTGACATCTATGGCAACTCTAAAAAGTTGCTTGTCCTTTACAGCAATGCTTTCCTACTACTACTTTTAAAGCTGCTACATACAGCATAGTATGTAACTATTCGAAAGCTACTTTGACGCCAACTGGTACTGTTGTTGCTGTTACAGCTTTAGCTTTCAATTTTATTTGAATGAGTAGCACTTAATGAAATGTTTCGCATTCATTAGGTTAATTACGAAAATTTCAAAAGGGCTGTTCACACTCTCCATATACATGCATACATATATTTTAGCGGCAGACATGTACTTACCATTTTATATACCAAAATAAATATACGAAAATGTAACTTGTATGTATGTATGTATTTACGAATTTAAAGTGTAGTGTAGTTGCGTTTACAAATTGATTTCCATTTAGTGTTTAGCTATTGAGTAAAGAATCATTGAGCCTCTTGGATCAATTGCAACATTAAATTGAACTGCCATTGAGTAAAAAGGGTTCTCTAACTAATTGCTGGCATTGAATGAAGAGCAAGGCAGCATGTAGCGCCAATTTGCTGAGAGAAGGGAAGCGTAAGTTTAATGAGTTTAACAACAATTTGCAATTTTTAGAATCAATTTATTGTAATTTCATTAACTGCGTAAACGTGTGGCGTAGGCATAAGAAAAGTGAGAAATTTTAAATATGTATTTTGACTTCAAATTTGTTGTGCAAGCCCTTATTTCAGAAAGAGAAAGAGAAGCTCGACTGAAGTCTACAGCATGTTTTCAGCACCAATTAAAATAAATTAAATGGGCGCCCCATTGACGACCCTAGCACACTACTAAGCAAGAGCTACGATTAAGGGATACACTCCTATATTGTGTGGACTCTTTAACCAACTACTGCATGTCGTAGTAAGGACGAATAACTCAGTGAGAGGGGAGACCAGGATGTTTGCATGTACATATATATTTATTCGATCAGAAAGTAGTAGTGATGACGTTGTGATAGACAGAAGATCACCTTGGAGTGTTCTTGATGTGCCCTCCGTTCATAGCGACAACATTGACTTTGTTCACTAAATTGTTATAGCCGAGAGCTGGATGCGCCTCTTTGTGCTCTTAAAAGCCCAAAATACATCCATAATGATTCACATTGAATTCCAAAGTATAGAGATATAGGCGTTTACAGCGGATGGTCACAATAAGGCATAGATTTGCAAAAAATGGAACCGCTAGGTAATGCTAAAGCGAAAATAAAAAATTAATTCGACATAAAATTCATGTTTTATTTCAGTTAAAAATTAGTTTAAAAACAATATTAACAAAAAAAATTTCAATGGAATTTTTAGTAACGTGACATCACGTAAGATACTTCGGCTGATAAAAAAGCAGGAAAGGTTTTCACATTTTGTAACATTGAAAATTAACCTTAAATATTTCAAATATTACTCTACAAAAAATTGTTCACAAATAGTCTTGGCCAATTCCCAGACTTTTTAAATTTTGGCGTTTTCATTTTATTTTTTAACATTTTGTCATACAAATTTCACGCAACGCCAGATTTGAAATGCCGATATGTATGTACCTTTCAAGGCACATTAAACAGGTAGTATCAGTAGAGCAAAAACAACATTTGCGTGTATTTTGTTGTTGCTTCTGGTATCGAAAGTGTCAAAAACTGTTCTGAATTTTTTCTTCTAAATCAAAGCGTGCCATGTGAAATACAAAAAATTATAAAAAATAAAAAATTGAAATTGGAAAAAATAAAAATTGATGCAACTTTCTTTCGAAAGTTCCAAAAGCTGCTATTCAATCGCTTGTTTTGTATGGAAAAAGGTTTCACATGCAAATGGATTTTAACAATTCAGAATTTTTCGAGACCAAATAATTTGAAAATAAATCAAATCAGCTGCTCTACTGATACTACCTGTTCAATGTACCTTGGTACCTTTCCTTAAGCAGTTTAAAACCAATTTAATAAACACAACTATTTTTATTTTAATGCACAATATATTATTAATCACATTAACTTTGTAATGCACATTTACGATTCGATACGATACAAGAGTTCTGGTACTCAATTCCAAAAAATATCGTATGAAAACTATCGAGTTAAAAATATCGGTATCGAATGGCAAAAATATTGATATGATATCGTATCGTATCGTAATTCGTGTCCCCAGTCCAGAGCTAAGAAAGATTTGTGCAGAAAACCCTGTTCAGCTCTGCTTAGTAATGCAACTCATTATTGTCAGTTAAAAATGGATAATGAAAATTCCATTCTCTTCCGCACACTACGGAAAAGGGAAGCAGCTCATGCGACGAAGGGCGCCGTACCGCAGAAAAATACGCCAACTTAGCTCAAACCGTGCCATTTTTGGCCCTATTTTACATCAAATGGCACTTAATTTTTCAATTTGGCACTTAGTGCAAACATAAATTTTTCAAAAATAGAATATTTCAATAAATTTTTGTGAAATCCTTTGTGTGTACTTCTTTTTCTGAACTAAAATTTTCTAATTTCTAAAGATTATTCAACTGGTTTATTTTATTATGGCATTGCACTTTTGTTTTAGAAATGTGGTTCTTATTTTATTGCTAAATGGGAAGGATTAAAAAGGATTACACCATTTTTGGCACTCTTATTTTTCTATTTGGCACATTTTGGCACTTTTTTATCCTCAATATGGCACCTTATAGCTGAGGATAGTTGGTAGCCCTGATCATACTGTCTTCCAACCATAGCGGAATAATAAGAGTGAAAATATATATATTTTTAAGAAGAGAGAGGGAAAAGACGTGAGCACGAAGAGCTGAAGATGGTGGTAAACAGTAGTTTGTACCAGAAATAAAACCTACGAAGACGAAGATAGTAATATGGAACAGATGAATTTCAGGTATGGCCCGATCACTTTTCGGTTGATGAAGAAGAGCCCAGACCAGGGTATAGGGACGGATCTCAGGTCCCTTTACCATACCAAGATGCTGTCAAAACAGCAATAAGAAGGGTAAAGAAAAATAAGTCCTCAATAACCGAAGGAATATCGACTGTAGTATTCAAAGCCGGTAACAAAGAGCTGTTTTACGTCGAGTTTGGTTTTAGTCTCCTTAACATTGTCAATAAAACCCTACTAATTGGTCTTAAATGAACTACCAAATAATAAATAAATGACAACAAATAAATGAACTACCAAATAAGGGACCGAAGCGAAATGTGTATTTCGTATTACCATCTAGTACGTACTCATATGTACATATATGGCTGTGAAGATAGCAATGGATTCCTATCTTACGCTGAGATTTTAGTCAAAACTTAACAGTTAGTATCTTAGAGCAATTCTATGGTGTGTGTTTTTCTTATACTTATTTAAAATTTAATGCAAAGCAATTGTGTGTGCGCTAATATGTATTACTTACAGTATTGGCCGTATCTATAGCACCCCCATTTCAAAGTGATATTGTTTGTCACTTATGTTTAATTATTAATTTTTAAAAATTTTCAATTAAAATATGGTTCATTCTCTAACAAAATCCATATAAACCCAAGTTGTAAATTTTGTCAAATACTACAAAAAAATGCAACAAATTTTCACCTAAATTTCAAAAGTTTTTCTCAGAAGTGTTAAAATTTTTTTGAGTACGCAATTTTATAGCCCATTCAATTTTAGTCAAACAATGTGCAAGTTTTAAGTGGCTAAAAATTACCGTTGACTTTTTAGATTTTTTTCGTCGCGTTTGCGGAAGAACCCGCAACACCTTCGGCGAAGAAATTCTAAAAAATCAACGGTAATTTTTAGCCTAAAAATAAAAAAATAAACATGATTTGGAAACAATATCACTTTAAAATGGGGGGGTGATATTGTATTGACCAATACTGTATGTACTATGCTTGCACACACACTCTCACATATCCAAAGTAATAAAAGCACAATTTAGCGAAGCTCATTCAACCAGTGAACTGATTAATTGACGACAGCGCACCATTTATATTTGAAGTTTTACGCAGCCACCACAAGTACCACAGTCACTGCACTACTTTGTGGCACGCCACACCACTCCTGCCGCGCTGCACCGCACTTTCCTGGCACTCCACGCAACCAACAAAGAGTTCAGCAATGTATAAGTAGTCCTACATACTTACATACAAACATATATATAGACCACAATGATAGCATATGCTCGGCGTTACATACATACATACACATTTTATACAAGCATACGTCTGTACTTCATAGGAGTGCAGAGTTATTTTCGAAAATTAATTTAACGCAATTTACGGTGCAATCTTACACTAAAAACTTCAACAATGGCGTTAACATGCCGCACATTGTAAGAGGATATGCTCTATATAGTGTATGTGCATATGTATGTATGTATGTGTGCATACTTCTTTACCAAAAGTAAGCTGCCTCGAGCTAGCTGTTACAGTTTTTTTTCTTACGATCGTTCGCCTTTTCTGGCTTTGTGGCTTTTGCCGCGAAAATGCGAAAATTTGCACATTTGTGTGGTCGTTAAAAATATTACGTATACGACCGGATGTCGGCGTTGCGCAACTGCCTGCCATTGAGTGTCAATTTGTTTGCGAAGAAAGAATATGTATGGATCCTTTGCATTTTGTTAAGACTCTTTGGAAAATAAACGCACACGAGGAAAGTATTCGTTTTTCGCAAGTCATAAATTACGCTTGTAATACTCGGTAAAAAGAGTCGTGGAAAAACAAATGTGTCCAAAAAAATAATGAAGGCGAATGGGTGAAATATTCGAATAAAGTGTTCTGGCCACACTTTTTTACACTATAGATATATGTGTGCTCATTTTGAGCGATTTAAAAAATCAACAGCCATATCATATATCGTATATGCTGGGTCTTTAGCTATTCGGATCCAGTGATAGCATTTTCGTGACTTTCGAAAATTCGGACTAGAATAGATTCAGTGCCGAAGAAACCATGGGTCTAAAATCAGCTTGCAGTTTGCCAAACTGCCAGGTCATTCAAAAATAAACATTTTCACTATTAACTACACAGTGTCATTTACTTTCCAAAATCAGTACTGGCTTCATATAAATGTAAGTACATACATGCATATGTATCTATGTATGTATGCAAATTAGTAGTGAACACGTAATTTTTGTATTTTCTACAAATATACGCCAAGTTTTGTCGCCCAACAACTCTATTTAGCGCCAAAATAATAATTTTTACCAAATATTTAATTGAAAATCAAAATTGTATTCCATTTAACCAAACGTTTCATTCATTAGGCATACACTAACCCATAAACACCAAAACAAGCTAACAGCAGCACAAATATACGCAAGTATTGGGGAGGGCAAAAAAGTGAAAATAAGCGCGCCATTTCGTACGTACATACTACATATGTACATTACTGTGGTCCAAAAATGCATGTGGGGGGAATTAAAGTCGGAATTTTCATGCTCTTCGCCTCTAGGATTGTTCTATACCGAAAAAATATACCCCTATTTTTTATTTTGAAATCAAAAATTATTAAAAAGGTCGCTCATAGCGCTCAAAGTTTTCCATGTATTTTACATGGGGAAAGAAACACTTTTCATAGAAATGCTATAGATTTTCTTGAAAATCAATATTTTTTCGATCAGAAAACTCTGTTTCTCTTCAGGAGATTCCCAGTAAAAATACCCAATTATTTGTTTAACCATTTTTTTCATAGTAACTATATTTTATTGGTCCGCCAAAACCCCCAGAAAATGCCAAAAAATGCAATGGGAGGGGGATAAATAAAAAATCTTTAATATTAAAAAATTGTTCAATGAAAAATTGGGTACTGTTATTGGAAAAGAACCATAGTTTTCCGATCGAAAAATATCGATTTTCAAGAATTCTCTAGCATTTCTACGAAAAATTCTTTTTCCCCATATAAAATGCATGGAAAACTTTGATGGTCTTTAATTTCTAAAAAAAAAGGAACAGGGGCATATTTTTTCGATAAAGAACAACCCTAGAAAGGTGAAAGCATTAAAATTCCGACTTTGCTTTTTTTTTTTGACCACCCTAATGTACATACATACTCGTACATTCATGTAATTTGCAACACGATGAACGCGCTCATGGGAGAGCTTAGATGGGAGAACATTTAGTCATCATGAGGCATTTACCAAAGCACTTGCACAATTGCGCCTAATTGAAAATTCGAAAATTTTTAACTGCATTCAATTTGCAAATGAAAACCAAAATATAATAAACGTCGCGGACTTGTGCATATGCATGTAGTATTTGCATATGTTTATTCGGTTGTATGCTCGCATTCATGAGCTTTCACTATTTATGCAGCTGCGCGCGCAGCCAAATGAGTTTTGACGGCACTAATTTAGTGTTATTTGGCCTGTGGTCAGCGGTGGCGCAACGTTGATTTTGCGGTCTCCCAGCTCCCGCACACACACGACATATCCAACGTGTTTATTAATGATGCAATAAAAATAATAATTTGATGTTGTCATGCAAATGCTTACGGATGTGTGAGTGCATCTGTGGGTGTGTTTGTGTGCTTATTTCGAAATATCCTCTTTTATGATGAGCTCACTAATCAACTGATTTATGATTAGGTGGAAATTGCCAAGTGTGTAAGCTTAGCAACAAGACAGCAAATAGTATGTAGTGAAATGGTGAAACTAATTAGCATTAAGTATTTAGTATGTATGTATGTAACAATTCTACGAGTATATCAAAGAACTATTATCTGAAAAGAAACCCATACACGTGGAGATTAGTTTGGAATACTATTCAATTAGGAAAAAATTTTTCGCTTAAATGTAGCGTAACTTTAATTCGTATGTGAGGCAAAAAAATTATCAAGAAACAATTAACAACAAGTAAGAAAGTCTAAGTTCGGGCGGAGCCGAACATTAAATACCCGGCGCAAGTATTAAATATATGTTTTTCCACCCTTCCGAAACCTTCCGCTAGATGGTAAGCCGAGGTGTATCAATTTTGAGTAAATTAGCGTCCTTCAATTTCGAAATATTGAAGTTGGAAGCATTTCTTAAATTTACCGTTATATGAGAATCGGCCGATATTTTAGTCCGATTTCAATAATTTTCAACGTTTTGCTTACACGTGGCAAGTACAATAACCATACCGAGTTTGGTACAAATTGGTAGAACGGTTACCGATATACTTATATGTGATCATAAGTGGGCGTGGCTACGCCCATTTTCCAAAAATTTATAATATTCTTATTTTTCGTCTAAAACTTATTATAAATATCAATTTTGAGTGAATAATCTCCAGTAGTTACTAAAATATCGCAGTTTTCGTATTTCTGAAAATTACCGTTATATGGGAAGTAGGCGTGGTTATTGAGCGATTTTAAAAGGTTTCGGCCATTTGGTATGTTATGCGAAGGCCAACAACTGTGCCAAGTTTGGAAGAAATAGGTGCAGCGGTTACCAAGATATACACATGTAACCATAAGTGGGCGTGCCTACGCCCATTTTCCAAAAATGTATAATATTCTTATTTTTCGTCTAAAAATTATTGTAAATATCAATTTTGAGTGAATTATCTTCAGTAGTTACTAAAATATCGCAGTTTTCGTATTTCTGGAAATTACCGTTATATGGGAAGTGGGCGTGGTTAAAGTCCGATTTCGCCCATTTTCAATACCAACCTACCTTGGATTAAGGGAAACCTACGTACCAAATTTCGTTGAGATATCTCAATTTTTGCTCGAGTTATCGTGTACACGGACAGACGGACAGACGGACGGACAGACAGACATGGCTTAATCGATTTCTTTTTTCATCCTGATCATTTATGTATACATTTGTCTATATCTATCTCGATTCGTTTTGGCTGTTACAAACAACCGTTATGTGAACAAAATTAATATACCCTTGTGCACAAGTGCGCTCGGGTATAAAAATACATACATACGTATGTACTTATGTAAGATTGAAGAAAAGGAACTTTCTAATGTTATTTTTTAGGGACATTTTATCCACGGAGGCACGGAGTATGGAGGTAATTTTTGAAAATTCGAAGTGTGTCTCATACGAAGAGCCAACATCAACTCGGATAACCTGCTTCCATGTTTAAATTTAGAATACTCGAAAATTTATACCTTCGCAAGATAGACAGACAGATGGCCATGTTTAATGGACTCGTCCCAAAACAACAAACGGTTGTAGTTGTGTCTGACTTAGTATTTAAGAAAGATAAATTCCAGCGTGATCGAGTGGTTAGAAGTGCGGTATGACCAAGTTTCAAGCGGTCGCCCCATGGCAGGCAATGGCAAGCCTCCGAGTGCATTTCTGACATGAAAAAGCTGCTCATAAAAACCATTCGCCATTCGGAGTCGACGTAAAATTGTATGTCCCTCCAATTGTGTGACAACGTCAAGCCTTACGTACCCCACAAATTGGAGAATCTCGCCAAAATGTGTAAGCACCAAAAATTTCTATTTTTCACACGACAAAGTGAGTGATACTTCCAAGCGGATCTATCCCGCTCCCAGCGAAAAAAATTACAGTAGTTTCACATAATATATTATATAATTTTTTAGAAATACTTTATATTCGCTATTATATTACAGTAGAGATTGTTAATTTGCATTAAATAACGAATTTTATTTACATATATTTCCTGCGACTGCATTACGTATACGCCCCATAGTTCCCCTCTGCCTTGAAGGAAAAACGTTATTTCAGCTGTTGTGCAATAGCAATTAGTAAATCAAAATAATGTACACACAATTCCTACACATTCAAATTTATATTTGTACACATGGCCCCTTTTTCACTCATATCCTATCTCTTTGTTTTTTTTTTTTTTCTATTAAATAATTCTTAGACTATACATACATAAGTATTTACATAAATATGTCGGAGAAAGAGTCTTCAATTTAGTTTTTAAACACAAATTAATGCATACATATTTAAATGTTTATATATTATGTACATAAACATGTATGTATATATGTATACATATATAGTAGTCTTGCTTTTTAAGGAATTTTCCAATTTAACGCTCAATAAGCTTAGCTCTCAGCCGATCTCTCCACATTGCAAACGTTTCTCTTCCTATGTAACAATACATACATATGTATATTGTTGCAGCCGAAGTGAAAAAAAGAATCGTAGCACATGCGTAAGTACATGTGTACTTATATATAGTATGTATGTATATTATATATGTATTTTGATAGGAATTTAAACTGTATAACCTCCTTATGCATATATGTACACAAGTACATTTTCTTACAACTGTACCGCTTCCCGCGCGTAACTTACAACCAATGATTCGCATACCAGCAACAAGCCATCAACTGCCAGTCAACCGCTATAAACCAGCAACCACCAGCACTCAGAGTAGTCAGCAGTCAGCAGTCAGCAGTCAGCAGTCAGCAGTAGTTAACTGTCAAAGCTTGCCTCACCCAAGACTTTTTGGCTTCGCCCTTTGCTTCCGCACATTTGTTCTAATTCGTTTCCCTTTTCCCCTAACTGCTTGCATGGCTGATGAAATTACAATGACAACGCACATAATTTTTAAACCATAGACATGCTGTTGACATTTGTAGTGTGGTATTTTTCTATTACCAACAGTGCCACATTCATTCAGTCAGTCAGTTACAGAGTGATGCAGTCAGCTGTCTTGGTGTTGAGTGTTGGGTCTCACTGTATTTATTTAAGTTGTAATTTTGCTTGTATAAGTTTTTTTTTATGTCTGCATTGGATGTCTTTCCTAGAAGCATAACAGCTATTATTTTGGTGTTGTTGCTAACGAAAAAGCGACACGATCGTATACGAAAGAGCTTGAAAATATGTTTAGGAGCGTTGTTACCTGTTTAAGAATTCAAGTTTAAATAAGCTAATAGGTCAAATGAATTATTACAATATGGGAATCAATCGAAATGGTTTGGAAAATGCTTCATTTCTAAACTGCATGAATGAGGATTGCCACCTTTTTAAAAAGTCAAATTCAACAAAAAGATAAGATAGTTAGATAAGGAAATGTAAATGAAATATGTATCACCTGTCACTCATGGCAACGAGTTTTAAGAAAGTTGTAGGTCGGAAATACTTTAAAGTGGGTTGCCACCTGCTTGAAAATTCAAGCTTAATTCAATAATGCAAAAGTTAAATGAAATATTATGTGTGTCAGACGAAAGAGCTTTAATAATGTTGAAGTTTGAAAATATTTTTAAGAGGGTTGCCAACTGTTTGAAAATTTATGTTTAATTCAATTAAACACAAATTGTATGAAATTTTAAAAAATGAGTGGCAAAAGAAAAATTGTTAAGAAATAATTAGTTTGGAGATTTAGTATATATTTGAGGTGTTTGTGGAGGATTGCCACTGGAAAAAAAATTATAAATAAATTAGTTATTTTATAAGTTAAATTATTTATAACAGAATGGGGAGCAATGAAAAGGCTTTATTTTCAAACTCCTTATACATATAGGCGGGCTGCCACCCATTTAAAAAGCTAAATTCAACTTTAGTTAAGGGAATTAGGTAGGCAATTAAAATATGTACCTAATAAGGGTGTCACACGAAAGATGCTTAAGAAGGTTACAAAATGGAAATATTTTAAAGAAAGTAAAAAAAAAATATGAAAGCACGCAGAAATTTCATACACTCAGGGCCAAGTGAAGCGGATAAGGGCAAACCAATAGTTTAGTAATAATTTTACGCTTTCAATGAAAACCAAAAGTACTAAAAACTTATTTATAAAAGTTGCAATATTCGTCTTAACAGAGTGAACGCCCGCCCAACCATACCCTATTGAGACTCATCGTAGTCTACTCTCTTTCAACAAACGCTCAAAAATTGTGTGTAACACACTCACTTCACTCCCCTTTCCCACCCTACCTCTCAAAACTACACACACCCGAAAAAAAAACTAATTCACATTTGCTTACATATTTTATTACCTGCTGCTTATTTTAAAATTAAACAAAGATACAAATAAAAGTAAAAACAACTGAGCTCGGAAAATGAGACAGCCTCTTTACGTAATCTTATTTAAATGAGTTTTTGTCAAAATGTTGCACATAACTCTTGTCTAAGTATCTTGTAAATTGCTTAATAAGCAAGCCCGAAGCACCAAAGCAAATTAGACGTTACAAAATTATGTAAAATGAAAAACACAAAAACAACAGAACGATACTTCATGGCTATGAGGGCAACGTAGAAACGCTTTGCTTGCTTACTGCCTTACTTTAGCTTGTGCGCTTCAAACAACGCAATACAAACATATGTGTGTGTGTATTTGCAGCCGCCTGTATCCGGACATTTTCACGTCTTTAGGTTTATATGTATGTAGGTATGTAAGTGATTCAAAAACCTTTATGACGCATATTAACCCTTTAGCGCGCACAGGAAATGTTCAAAAAAAATTAAACGCATCCTGCAGCTTTCGTCCCTCCGCACTTTCACCGCACCGGATGGATGGAGATGGAGCGAAAACAATTCAGCTTAATCAGAAAGTAAATGTGCGCACGCTGTCAAATTTATAGCTTACATGCAGCAATAAAAAACAACAACAACAACAACAGCAAACCTCAGCAATTCACTGTGGGGCGGTACGTTCGCATCTTCGAACTTAATTGTCGGCGGAAATGTATGTATGTACTAGGGCATTCAATCCCGGCATTCTGGGATCCCGAACACTTGCATATGTCCCCAAATCCTGGGATTACAGCTCCGAGATCCCGAGATGAGAACGAGTAAATTCATACACGTACTCTTGACATGAAACCGAGTCTTAAAGAGCACCAAAATTTTTTCTTCATTTTACTTTGTTGGCGTGGTTTAGTAGAAATTGAATTCCTGCAAATATGCGTAAGTGGCTTTTAAAATAAATATATATATTTAATACTATAAAAATCTTTTAACATTAAATTACGGACTCTTTTACTAAGCTGCGTAAGACCAGATGTGGCTACAATGAATCTGCGTGGCTTCATTTTTGATTGCCGCTAACGGTGAGCCTACCGCAAAATCCAAAAATGGTGAATAAGAATTTTTAGCATCCCGAAATCCCGGAATCGTTAAAATACTTCGGGATTGAATGCCCTAGTATGTGCATATGTGACTACGAGCACCTGACTTCAAGGATTAACGCCACAAAATCTGCCGCTTAGCAGGAAGCTCTTCACATGTTAACACCTTCGAGAAGCCAGTCGCTCGAATACTACAATACTTACACAGGGTGCAAAGCATCGCATTCGCGTAAATTAATGTCTAAATTTTCGTATAGCCACACACGCTCGTGTATGAATATGTAAGCAAGAAGCTATTAGCGGGCATACATACAAAAATCCAATGCAGGTTCATTTGAATAAACTCACTTGCCACATCGGCGGCCGTCAACTCTTAGCGAGCCACAAGAAAATTTCAAATTCATTTCTTTCATTATTTGAATTTTAAAGTTTTCCAACATTTCAGCTGTGCAGTTTGGGCACGTCGACACCAAATACGGCTGCGTGTCACGCAATTAACACCTCATCTGCGTACTAAATTACTTTTCGTAGTCCACACCTTTGACTCTGGCGTTGGCAATATTATGCAAACGTTTCAACAAATTGCAAATAACTTTGCCTTCGTCTTCGCCTTCGCATGCGAATGAAGTTGAAGCGTTTTTGCAATTAGCTTGCATGATATTTTTGCTTTTGTTGTTTTTGTTGTTGTCGCCTTTTACGCAAAGTGTTTGCTTAATTAATAAGCGCGGTGTGCTTTGGCTTGGCTTAACTTTTTAGCTACATATTTATTCCTGCCGTCTTTATGTGAATTCTATGAGATAATAATTTGAAAAGAAGAAGATACGGTTGGGGCAAGAAATGGAGATTATATTCCATCACCACTTTGAATTTAAAATATTTGTCGAGGTTGAAAACTGAAATAAATTTAAGTTTTTAAGATGCAGCGCAGTGAATCTATGTATATTTCTGCTATGTGATTTTCTGTTTTCTTTAGATTCTTCGCCATCATTCAGCTTTCTGGAAAGGACAGCAGAAGATCACACGGAAAGCAGTCTTGAAACACTATAACTTCTTATAGTAGGTGTTCACACCTATTTGGTTATCTGGTTATCCTACTAATATTATAAATGCGAAAATTTGTGAATGATGATTGAGTGCGTGAGTATGTTTGTTGCTCTTTCACTATCAAATGACTTTCAATTTGGCACACAGATCGGTTGTAACCTAGATAAGCGTTTAGGATATTTTTTCATCTTTTTCAAACGTTAACATTCATTAATTAAATAAAATTTACTACGGTGCGGGTGTCAAGCGAAAGGGTTGCCAAAACAATTTATTTCGAAAACTTGTCTTAAGTTAAATAAATTATCACCGGCATCAGACGAAAGCGCTTCAAGAAGGATATTTGAAAAATATTCCTCAAAAGCATTGCCACCTGTACAAAAAGTTAAAACTAGTTTAATAAATAAGTTAAATGATATATTTTAACATGGGTTTCAAAGGATAGAGGCTTTAAAAAAACTGTACCTGTTTCAAAAATATATTAACGAGGGTTGCCGCCAGCTTAGCCAGTTAAATGCAATTTCACTAATATAACATGTGAAAGTTTGCGAGATAGCTTATGACCTGGATTAATATATAGCATATTTTTTTGTACAGGGTTGCCACCTGCTTACAAAGTAAAATTCTATATCAAATTATAAGTTCAATAAACTTTTACAATATGGATGCGAAGCGACAAAAATTTAAAAAAGCTTTATTACGAAATAATTGTGAAGAGGATTGCCACTTAATCATAACTTTTAATTCAATTTTACTAATAAGTAACACTTCGTTATTACCATATGGGTGCCTAATGAATGAGGTTTAAGAAATCTTTATTTTGAAAATATTTTGCAAAGGGTTACCTTCTGGTAAAATTGAAATCCTATTTTTTTAGTTAAATGATATATTACTTGTTAATCGAAACAGACATAAGAAACATTTTTTTACGAAAATATTATTGAATTGGGTTACCAACATTAATTAAATTAGTACATTAAACGAAGCAAGTCAAAAAATATGTTTGTTTTACGGAAATGTTTTAAAAGGGGTTGCCACCTCTTTAAAGGTGTTACTAAATTTAATTGAATTGGGTTACCAACATTAATTAAATTAGTACATTAAACGAAACAAGTAAAAAAATATGTTTGTTTTATGGAAATGTTTTAAAAGGGGTTGCCACCTCTTTAAAGGTGTTACTAAATTTAATGAACTATTAAAATATGAACGTCAAACGAAATATATTTAAAAGAGCTTTATTTATAAAAGGGTTGCCTTTAAACCTTAAATTCACTTAATTGAAGTATTACAATATGGATGTCAAACGAAAGAAGAGTGCACTAACAAATTATATACAAATTATATAAACTAACAAATTCTCCATTAATAATTCTAAATTGTATATCTTACCATTTTTTAATACTAGCGATTTTTTTTTACTGGCCAGCCCATTGCGTATTTTGGAGCTTTTAGGGGACCTATGGCCGTAGACGGAAGACCTACATAGCCAAAAAATCTTCAGCAGAAATTGGCGACTAAAACCGAAACTCATGATGTGGGTGTATACCGCCATCAAAAACCTATTGTAATTTATGATGCGATGCTTGTTCATTATTAGTAATGCATATACATGTATAAATTTGTATACGAAAAATGTGATCGAAGCACAATGCGTCTTATGCATAAAAAGTGGCTAAATTATCAGTGGAAAGCATTGAACTTTAGGCTCGTTTCTTTGATAAAAAAAAAAATTAATAAGTACAATGTTTATCAATAGTTAAATGAGTAATAAATATGTGAGCTTTAACTTCTGGACAACACGCCCTTTCTATAAAATCTAATTGAAAACTTCGCTATACTTTCACTCCTACTCATAGCGGTGAGCTTATGTTCTCCTGCACCAGAAAGCTTCACTCCCGTGGGAAAGCAATGTAAGCAAAGAATTTGTTTCCATTACATATGGTATTTGCCTACTCATGGCACGTCACATCAGCGCATTTAGGCTGCAGCACAATTCAGGACACCCGCAACACCAACCATACCCAGATCAAACTTTTCCTATCCACAGCCATGCCATGCAATGCCTGGCAACAATAGCAAAGAGCAGAGATTTTCAGATTTTCGACTTTTAGTAGCATTTTTCAACACGTCATGCAAATATTTGCATAACAACACACATTTCGTATTCGTTTACATAGCCACAGCCAGAGCCAGCGCCAACCAAAGCCAATCACCAGCGCCGCGGCGTATTCTTCACATCCGGCTACCGCATACGAAGTCATTGCTTCTGCCAGTGGGCACGTGTCAGAATGTCCAGTAGGTAACACCATCATCATCATCATCAGCAGCCTCATCACCGCAAGTAACGGCAGCACGAGCAGCCAACAGCAGGCCATGTGTAAACATGGAGATTTTTCCGCTTAGCCGCCCTCCATCGCTGTCGTGGACGTTATTGCTGCTGCTGCTGCTGCTGCTGCTGCCAACAAAAGCGAAGCTAATAAATAAATCGGCCAAACAAATTGAGCAGACGTCATCACCTTTTATGTTGTTGGGGTTCAGTGGTTCGCTGACGCGCTGACTCGCAGGACCGCATGGCTAGCAGGACTAACGTATGTACATGCTTAGATGTGCATATGTATGTACGTACGTACATACATTAATTTATTATGTAATGTTTTCAATGACTCGCCGACTTGTTGTGGCTTAGCTTTTGCCATATTTATGCATGCTTGAGCCTTAGCTATGAACTTTCACAAGTTAAGTGAGTGTGGAGGCGACGCATTTGTTTGGTGTTGGTGGCTTTGTTTACGCTTTTTTGTTCTTTTTTATTTATTATTGTTATTATTGTAATGCAGATCATTGATTTTACACGTTTTGAATAAATAATGACTATTGTGATGTTGATGACTTGTGGATACAATGAATTTGCCTTGGCGTGAAATTGCCTTAAATGCAAATGAAATTAAGTGGATTTCACAGTTCCTTGCACAGGGAAGAAGTTAGGGGAGCAGTTTTCGGTGCTGAGCGTGTTAAGTTTGCATATACTCGTAGTCATTTTTTATTTTAATTCAATGTTACATATTTGGAAGTATGGCGAAGCGCCATGATTAACAGTCGGCGTTACGAAATTTTTTAATTTTTTTTTTTTTTTTTTTTTAATTTTTCATTCTAGTTTTCACTATTTCAAGTTTGAAATGACACAAAAAACGCCGAAACACGTAAACTTAATTTTGAGTCCTAAATTACAGCCCTGTATGCCGTTTTTCTAGATCCGGTAATTTTTGCAAGATATTTTCATTTTAAGTTTGCACTTTGAATAAAAAAATGCAGACTTTAACTGGGAAAACAATTTGAAATAAAACACTTTTTAAAAAATTTCTTTTGATTTGTGTTAAATCCTGTTATGTTACAAAAAAGTCAAGCTATCAACGAAGAAATTTGATTGATAAATAAAGTTATAAATGGTCCAATGAAAATGCGTAACAATTTCCTTTTTATGATCTCCTTAATAGTTCATACATGGCGTATGAGTAACATTGTTTCCTAGACAAGGTAGAATCCATTCAAAGCTGCAGATCGTGATGCCGACTTACCACCACTAATTCAGGGATGCATTGATGATATAATAGCAGAGCTTGGCGATAAAGATTAAGATTACTAAACGATTAGGATTGCAGTAATCCCAACAAGATAAAAAAACAAGATTACGATTACAGTAATCCTTCATCGAACGAAATTAGATTCGAGGAACGATTACTTTAATTGTAATCCTGTACTTTCTGTTTTAAGGATTTAGATAAATACATATTACCCTCATATTATCCTTAAGCGCGCATTTATATTTCGCAAATTTATAGAATAACATCGTTTAACATTGCCCAAAAAATTCGAATTAGAAAAATTGTAAAATTAAAGTCATTGTAATCATTCATCGAACGAACTTAGATTACGATTACAGTAATTGTAATTTTAAAAAAGTCTAAATTACGATTACTGCAATCGTAATCTAAGACGCCTTCGATGAACGATTACCGAAATCCTAATTTAATTGCGATTAAAATAATCGTAATCCTAGATGCAATCGATTACTCGTGTAATCCTTATCGCCCAGCTCTGTATAATAGATAGTAGGTCTGTCTATTTAAGCCTAGTTATACTTGGGAATACATTCCGTGTACTTGGGGTAAGCTATCCGCCTTATTGATTGCTAAATCAGGACACCGGTCCCCTGACTCTGCTAAATTATGTATACAGACAATGCTTAACTTCTTTCATTTCTAAGACCATCGAAATATATTAGAACTACAAATTAGGGATAAACTGGCATTTGCAATACCCTTTCATTATACCTTTTGGCTGGAATCAAAAGGGAATCGCCAGACTCCGCCTTGCAGTACTTCGCAAATAAGATCGCAACGGCCTTCCAGCGTAAATAAGTTGCAGCGTCACTCTGGTGACAATTAACAAGATCAATGGAAATAAGATCAATTGGCACTATTTCGCACACTGCCGCCGCAAAACTTTGTTTGAAAGAGCAATAATGTCAATGGATTTTATTTCGCACCAGTATGACCTAATTTCCGTTGATCTTGTTGCCTGTCACCCCTCACTCTATTGTGGGCTTCTAGGTGATTCAAAAGAAATTTACAACTGTCCACTAGGCTTGATGTCATTCTAAATGAGTCTAAGGCCTTTAATGCTGCCTGACTATCCGACATGATGTTTATTCTGGCGCCGTTTGCTTTTCTATGAAGACATTCTCGAACCAGTGCCCTTAGTAGGGTCGAAAAGACTCCGCCTTGAGTGCAGCCACGGATGACAGTTACTGCTTGCTTACTGTCTCCTAGTTCTGCTGTTATAGTTCTGGATCTGCTTATGATCCCATCATAACGCTGACGCTCACATAGAGGCTAATTCTTGAGAAAGTGTGGGACCTAATATCAAGACATAGATAGCTTATTCGCACTGTATACCTATGTGTGCGTATATTGTGAGAGGTGATAAAAAATAGAGACCCGCAATCATGTAGAGCTTATGTGGCATGACAAGTCTAGTTGTTGAAATATCCACGGAGTAGCAACAAGGATATTTATTACCTTTTTTAGTTCACTTGAAAGTGAACGAAGTGTAATAAAAATATCAAATATCAAAGTAAGAGTCCCTATGCGGTGAAGTTATTGTAAGTGTGTATGCAAAATCAAGTAGCAACTTTCGAATACACTGATGTACACTCGCTTGAAAACTTTTGTATGTCCATTAGGGCAGTCCTTAAAATCAAACGAACATTTTTTTTCAGTCTCACCCCCTCAATCGGTAATACAACGATCACAGATATCACATATACATTTTGGATCCGATGGGAGACGGCTAAAGCGTGTCGCACAGGCGGCAAAGTCAGATTATAGAGACTCAAAAAATTAAAATAATTTTTTTTATCATCTAATACCCAAAATCGATACTACCATAGTCGAAAATATCACATATAAATTTTGGTCCCGATTGGAGTAGGTTATGGCGTGTCGCTAAGGGGTCATAGGCCCGAAGCGTCTATGGAGACTCAAAAAGTTAAAAATATTTTTTTCATTTAATACCCAAAATCGATATACTTAAGTCTGAGATATCACATACAAATTTTGATCCCAAATGCAGTCGGTTAGGACGTTTTCATAGATTAATCTGAAATTTGCCCCTGTGCGCCACGTCTTATCCGACTCCAATCGGGGCCAAAATTTATATGTGATATCTTCGACTATAGTAACATCGACGTAGGGGTTGAGGCTTAGGAAATCTGATGTAAAAATTTGCTTCCTACATTTAAGGACCACCCTAATGCGCATATATACTTTACTCCTACGTAGGTATAAAACACAATTCTATTTGCGTGCTTTAAGATCTGTCACACATTTACGTATATGCATATACATACAGCTCCCTCGACAATGTCAATTGTGGCAGCAGGTTAAATAAACATGACTAGCGTATTCACTATTTTTTCAACGAGAACTATCGTCCAGCTGTTATCCTGTTGATGGTTCCTCTCAAATGGAAACATTTCATTACTCAATATTCCTGTTTGTTTTTCATCGTCAAAGTGTGGCATGCTAGCAGATTGAATAGAGTAAGAGAATT
>NW_023458556.1:27841840-27858985 GCF_013731165.1 Rhagoletis pomonella
ACAAATACCTCCAAAGCTTCTAACTTAAGGCTAAACAAATGTTTGTTGTCCTTATGTATCAGATCGGCTGTTATGGAATCTGAGTATATATTGAGTGTCCCAGGTACCAAAGCAAATTTAGGATTATCTGGCTTCACTTTGCGGCATCGCCTTTGGGTAATGAATACGAAATGTTAATACTTGCAAAGAAATAAATTCAAATTGTTTACCTGCAAAAACTGCTCTGATCACATGTTTTGAAATTCGTTTGGTCCACGGTCAGCGCATACTCGAATATGCAAAATATTAAAAGAAATATTGCCAAACGCATATTGACGTAGCTGCAGAAATGTTGCAATGATATGTATTACGTAAATTTAAAATTTTGGCAATTAACGTTAAAAAATAAGCAAAAATTAAAGCGTTGAACATGCAAGTTTCTATTATTAGAATTATGAAAAGCGACGACTTTTCACGTCCTCCTTTATTAAATGGTGAAAATAGAATGTAAGGCATGATTTGCGAGTTTCTGATTTATACCAATTTTGATTGCAAACGGCAGCCTTTATTATACATTACATACATACGTTACATGAAACTCAAGTATGTTATGTAAAATAAAATTTTTTAGATTAGAAATTGCAGATAAATGTGTGGGAAAATTTTTCATTATGAACCCAACTTTGGAGAAAAGTCGTTAAGTGGATTGGAACTCTCAGGAGGCTGATAAGCTTTTAGGTATATATACATAAGACGCATAATAGGTACTTTGTATGTATTAAGAGTTGTTAAATTTAATTAACTATTAAAGGTGTACTTTAATGCATAAAAATTTATACTGCTGGCAGAAATAATAAATTCGTCTTATTTTTACCAGTCTTGGCTATATTTCTTTGGTTTACTTCATGTTTAATATTTTTTATTTTATAAAATTTTTGGTAGTTATACAATAAACACCATAAAAATTATAAAAAATTCAACAAATTCTCACCCAAGTTTCAAATTTTTTACTCAGAATTTTTGGGAAAATTTTTGGTTTCCGTTTTAAAGCCCACTTAATTTTAGTACAATAAAATGCTACAAAATACCGTTGATTTATTGCAATTTATTTTTTGGCGGTTCTAAGAATTCTCTTCCATATAAAAAAAAATTATCGAACAGTCTTTGTATGGAAAAAATGCATAAAATTGCCTAAAATCAACGGTATTTTGTAACCACTTGAAAATTGCACTATTGAATAGTGCAGAAAACAGCAATTTTCAGTATTCTAAGCAAAAACACTTCAATACATATACAGTGAGCTTCCAAAATAAGTATACACGAATTTATTTTTATTTTTCATACCAAATAAAAAAATATGTATTTCTGTGTTCGTATGGAATAGTAGCTTATGTCGGGAAGCTGTCTTTAGTATAATGTGGCATTCCCTTTATTGTTTAAACCACAAAGAATTTTTTGATAAGACTTAATAAGAATATTGACTTGCTAGTATCAGAACTATTTCTAGAACGTTTATTTGCCAGGAGTTCTTCAACGGCTCGGGGCCGTGAGTCATTATACTAAGCCTGCCTTTCGACATAAGCTACTATTCCATACGAACACAGATATGTAAATAGAAATATGTAGTTTATTGAACAGCAAAAACAACAATAATCATTTTTTTTCTAATTTCATGCAGGAAATACAAGAAACACCAGGAAATTTTAATCGAAATTTAAAATTTTTAAATTCGATTTCTTAGAAAAATTTGAGAATGCGGTTTTGCAGCCCTTGGCAAAAAAAAATCTAAAAAATCAACGGCAATTTTTAGCGACCTTATACTTATACTAAAATTTAATGGGGATGGAAATCAAATTGAAAAGTTGGATATTTCGATGAAAATTTTCAGAATTTTCTTTAGTTCTGTACGAAATAAAACAACTGCTTCCTGATGTTTTTGTTGAATGAACCAGATATATTTTTATAAAAAAAATAGGAAAAATTTGGTATGAGAAATATAAATATGTAAATAAATAGAAAGATCGGCAAAACGTCATACTATACTTATTTTTGACGTATACTATTTTTGCTGAAAAATTTGGATTTGCCTGTCATTAATAGACTATTAGTGCTGTTTCCGGTTTCCATTAACTAACAGAGGGATGGCCGACTCGAAATTGTAATGGCTTTCACCTAATCTGGCGCGCGGTTTCACACATTTCGTGCCGGCAAACCGGCGACCGAAGCGTGTGGAACTGGCCTTAGAAATACAACATATAGCTATGTATCTTACTGGCAACGCTCAAAATGCATTAAAGTTTCCATAAAAATAAGACTTAGTTTTTACTTTAAGCTGACGATTATCAAAGATAACTACCACAAACTTTAGAATCTTTTACCTATAATAAAACTACTGGTGCTAGAAAATGTACAGGTTAGACAGTAGAATGACACTATCCTATGGTGTACATTGCTAATATTAACTCACAATGGAACGCCAATATGTTGGAAATGAACGATGGTAGCACCTTTATCTAGGAACATTTCGCTATTTTTGAAGACACGTCAGATATACTATTACCTATAGGTTAACTACATAGTTTGTATCTTCATACATACATATGTACATACTGACTTGATGTGCATACAATTCGCGAAGATATCTAAAACCTCCTATGGAAATATTTTTATTTTACTAGTTGGCCCTTAGAACACATGTTACCTTAAATGCACTTTTGAGTAATATAACAAATTTTCTAGGTGTTACACGCAATAAAAACGTATCGTCGCCGGTATTGATTTTTCCAATTTAAAATAAATGCTTGTACTCACCAATACTAATTATGCCTTCTTGTGTCAGTCGCTTTCTTAAAATCACTTTAGGTACGCTTTTGTTTATTTTTTCTTTAATTTTCCACCTAAAATTATTAACCTACCTGCAAAAAAAACGATGTAACAAAAAGAATGCCAGCAGCGGAATTTGCTAGAAATGCGCAACAGTCTGCGAAACTGTCAATCATATAAGTGCTAGAAAGTTGTGCAAATCGAAGTTTGCACACTTCAATGTATTTAAAAAATATTAATAAAGGCCATATATGCAAAGCTATACTATTACTGCGTGATTCATAATTATTATGGGTTAGCTTTTTGTATAACAATTAGTTTTAGAATCATGCTATTATCGTATGTGGTTGCTTTTCAATATATACATATATGAAACTAAGTTGTACAAATCGGAACTTGCACAACACTAAAGCCGATAAAGTCGATAACGATGTTTACAAGTGGTGTTTTTGGCCTGACAACAAAAAGGAAGCACCTGCGAACAGCTGACGGGTGACAAAGATGACAGCTGTTTCGTAGGCATGTTTCTTTACAAATAATTCGATATCCGTTTCTTTACATTTGTAGCTATTAGGAGGGAGAGACTTTGGTTGAAGTGAGAGCACTCTGTCAATATGTTAGTATTTGGCCGAGCGTCTCCTCCGATTTGTTGTGTGCGCCTTGATGTTGTCACACAAAACGACAAGACCTACAGTTTTACGCTAACTCGGGACGGCGATTGTATTTGTGTGCCAAGTTTTTTTCGTCTCAGATATACCTTGATATTTGCCATTGCCTGATCGCCATAAAAAAAGTGTTTATTTTCTTTGTTTTTTTGCGGATATGCAAAATGGTAGTGCGCAGTTCTATCCGCTACAACCACAGCGGCCGCCAACTACCATCGCAATGGCCATTGACAAATTGGGGATCTTGGTGAGGTAGTTATCTTATTGACCATAATTTACTCAAACCAGCGATGAAGTTTTAGGATTTCAACTCTTCACACTCCATTAACTTGTGTTTGAAGCTTGAAACATATTGGAGGCGACGGAGCATGAACCACAGCTGCCGAATTATTTCAACACGTACTCTACCCTCTTAAAAAATGTTTGCTCATTATTGACATTAGAGATTTGACAGTAACCTAGTCAATGTTCACTATCTATTTTACAGGAGTTACTTATTAATTAAGGAATTTCTTTCCCCCTGCAATGAAATCGAAATCAATCATAAACAAATTTATTGACTCGTTCGAGTTTTTTAGGGATCTCAAACACATACTGGCCGATTAACAGCTTTTCGTATAATCGCAGCTGAGGTTAGGTTAGGTAAACGGGCTGTCTCCGTATATGAAGGCACCCTTGGACTCGACTAAGCAGTCCATTGTGATGCCCTTAGAGGGGTGAGGGAAAAAGGACGCAGGGTGACCGGAAGGGTAATGAGGGGGATGCTAAGGGAGAATGACGACACCTATGGTTTTTGGTATGAGAAACACTCCGTGCTCGCAACGAAGCTCTTCAATCAATTGATGTCCATTCCCGATACCCAAGGTGCTTAAACCTGAGGGCTCTCAAAAGGAGGGCACCATAGCAGCAGGTTTTGTAATGTGCAGTAAGGGTTATCAATGACATTCAGACTTACGGCATGATTACCAATCACACAGTGCCCAGTAAGCGCTCCCACCAAGAGTGAGTGATGTAGCTTGCTTAGTCTCAAGAGCTTCCTAGACTGCCTCCGGACACCCGAGGGCAGAAGAATTTTGCCACCTTGCATTCCAAGTTCTTCGCCCAGCGCTCGCTGAGCTGACTAAACGCCCATCTGTTCAGAAGCAGACCACACGAGGTCAGGTGAGTCCCCAGACCTCCCCTATCCGAAAGTAGTTCCTCAAGGGTTCCCTGTCTTACGAGCTCATCAGCCATACAGTTGCCAGCAATTTCGCTGTGACCTCGAACCCAAATAAGCTTATTAGAGAAATAATCAGACGCGGCCGATACGGAAGTCAAACACTCGCTCACCTTTTTCGAACGCACCGTCAGGGAGGCAAGAGCCCTAATGGCTGCTTGGCTGTCAGAATAAATATTCACCTTCTTAAAAGATGTTACACTAGAGAGCAACCAATCCGCAGCCTCTTTTATCGCGGCCACCTCAGCCTGGAAAACGCTGTAGTGATCCGGTAACCTGAATTTCTGGTTTGTGGAGAGTTCTTCGCAGAAGAAACCTCCACCCATCTTGCCATTCAGCTTCGACCCACCCGTAAATAAGTTTACAGGTCCTTGATTCCAGATACTGCACTCCTCCCAGTCTCCTCTCGCTGGAATGTGGGTGATAAAAGATCAATTCGAACCCAGAACCGGCATGCAGTGGTCTGTCCGCGTCGGTAAGAACCCGAAGCCTTAGCACAACAGCAGCCCCGCCAGCTGATTCCAATTAAGGCGGCTCTTTGCACCTTCTCCAGCTGCTTGACGATGTTAGGCTTGTCAAGTGCGTTCCACCAGAGTACCCCATATATTAAAATTGGTTTGATAATAGTTTCATAAATGAACTACCTTCGGCGAGAGGCCCCAGCGTTTGCCAATGGCCCTTCCACATTAATACAATGCTTCTGTGGCCTTATTGACTCTTTCCTCTACGTTAGACTTCCAGGAAAGCTTAATGTCAAGGATCAAGCCCAAGCACTTCACCTTGTCAGAGAGCCTTAGAGGAAGACCACCCATTGAGGGAATCGAAACTTGCCTTAAAATCTATTGTAAAGTAACAAAACTTCTAAAATATAATTTGATAAAATGTAGATTTTAATTTATGATTTGAGATTAAAATATCATTAATTTATTAACACATAATATTCTAGCACTCAATATCTGCCTTATACATATATATGTACATTCAACTCTATTTATTTATGTACAATTATATACGAAACAACTTTTAAACATCTAAAATTTAGTATTTAATCAAATTATTTACGGGAAAAGAGCGCCTCAATCCCATACATTTTTCACGATCAATAAACAATGCATTCACTTTGCGCCGCAAATCAGCCTCGAGTGTTGAGCGAGTTTTTAGCAGATTCTGATGCTGAGCCTCGGCTTCTTGCAACTTATGATGCAGCTGTTTAACAGTATCCTGTAGATCCTGTACTTCCTGCACCAAACGCAACTGTGCCCAATCCCTGGATTTCACAAAAAGAAAATTGGGTGAGAATAAAGAGATGATTCTATAGAATTGTATGTAGTTAGCCCTAGCTCATTCTGACAAATTTGAAAAAAAAAACATTAAATTATAACTTCCCACCAAGTTAAAGCTTAAATATCGTCACCGTCAACGCACAAAGCCCTATTTGACACTTTTTCGGGAATGCATACCCCGTTATTTTTTTTCAAAATATCAAAGCCGTATCTTAAGAAATACCAAATTTTTTGGCATCTTTAAAACAGTATTTTCTTTCTTGTATTAAATTAAAACTTGTTTCTTCTATAAAATTTCAAATTTGTAAGTAAATATCGTCACTTGGCGCGGAATAACTCATGTTTAGGCTACTACCAACACCACGCACCTAAATGCGACTATGCTCTGCTGTAGGTGTAAAAATTTCCTTTAATGTTAAAAAATAGGCCTAAAATTTATATACAGTCAGCACCAAAAATATGAGTACCCTGACGTTTTGACGAGTTTATTTGTTTATGTTTTCGATACAAAATTTTACTTTTTTTTTATAAAAATATGGTTCTTTCTGCTGCAAAAACTACAAGAATCAATTTTTTTTAATTTCAAGTCAAGTATAACCTCAAGACATAGTATAACCTCATCTAGCCCTTCAGGCCTAAAGAAATATAGCAGTTTCAGGGAAGTGTGAATAGGGGTAGCATCTAGCTGCAGCTCTCCTCTATGTATGTGTTTGTCTACTTCTGGCTAATTCCCAGTGCGTTCATTTGATTTGAGACCCTGCCAGTATACCTGTTATAGTGTGACTTTTTTGGGTTGTAACTTCCTACACGTGTTTTAGCCTACCGTAGTCCTCGCGAGTTCTTCTAATAGGCTCTTGCTACAAATTACATTGTCGCATAACCTATACTTAGAAGATACTGAGGTAAATCCCTATGGAAGAAGAGATCATTTTTTGAAAAACCTGTGAACCACCTTTGGGTGTGTGTGACCTAAAGGTACTATCTAGAATTTTCTGGTTCCAAGCAGTTTTGCTGCTTAGTTCGGCCTGAATACATTCAATGACGTCCGCTAAACTAGAAAATCTGACCCTCCACTTTAAAGATGGTTCTCTTGACCATGCCGCCTTTCTTTGATTGCGAGATGGGAACAAAGGTTTTTATTTTCTCCCTCAGTAACATGGAAACTTATTAGGTATTCAGACCTCTTATGTTTCATACTCCCAATGGGAAGCTTTCCTACTTTTACCCTACTTTGTGGTATCAGTACCAGTAGTATTTTTTAGGGAACTGCAGAGAGAGGGCTTATACCAAGTAGTCAATACTCTCTAACTGCGGTTCTCAAAAAAATCTGTCCTGGCAACTCTGATGGCGTTTTTAACGTTGAAATACAACACTAAATTGTACCAAGAACGATATATAAAGATAACAGTAATGTAGTCAATGTCAGTTAAGCCCCAGATGGATTCTAACATCAGAAACTAGTTTTTCTGAAAATCACCCCCGATATAGAGGATTTAAATGTAGAAAATTAAGAGGACTTATTGGTGTTATACTTTCGTACAGAATAAGAACCCATCCTTAGAAATTCCCCTAGACTTGTTTCTACAGGTTCCTAGATCTATTTTTAAATTTAAGACAATAAATAGACCCGGTAAATTGAACACCCCCTATACCTTTCGTAATTCCATGCCTGAATACATTCAACGACGTCCGATAAACTATAAAATGTAACCTACCACTTTTCATACAATACGACTCTTTCGAAAATACTCACTTGCATAACTCCATACCCTCGCGGTGCGTACGCGCTTCCAGACGAGTTTGTGCTACCCTCAATGGATGCGCTTTGTCTTGTATGGCTTTTTGTAGCAAGAAAATATGTTTTTCCAAATCGAACAATTCCTGTTGCACCTTATACAAATGTAATTGTATCTTATTTTTCGATTCGTTCATTTCTTGTGCGCGTCGATCCAAAGCATTATTCGTATTACTCCAATGATCCCATACAGATTGAGCAACCGCATTGACGATCGTTTCGGCATCGCTGCGCAGTTGGGAGAGCTTGGCGCGCTCGGCCTGCGATCTGCGATAGGCAAGTAAAGTGAATAATTTCATAACGGGAGTATAGTATTTATGTATGGAGTGCATGAGTTAACCTGCTAACGCGATGGCTGCTCGCCTCAGCCCACGATTCTTGTGTACTGATGCTGGGGTCGTACTTTTCAATGCCTCCATAGTAGGTAATACCGCGACTGTAGTTATTCAATTGGTGGCAAACGGTATCAATGCCCAGCGTTGACTCTTTGTGCGCAACGTCGTCCTCTAGCAAGTTTTGAGCGGCGCGGCAGTCGTTCGCTTGCTTTGTGATCTAAATTTTTTTATTGGATTTAGTCGCCTATTAGACACATTTACAACTACTACATACACATCGTCGGTGATGCTGCAAAATGTTCTATGTCCATTAGTACCCTTGATCTGTTGCCTGTACCGATATGCGTCTGCAAATCGTTATACGCTCTTAAACTACTGATAGAACTGTCTACCTATGGCTGATCAAGCGCCAGGCGTAATAATTAACATAGAACGTTTTGCAGTATCACCGACGATGCTTATGCATATATTATTTACCCTCTCTTGCAAATCCTTAAGTTTATCGCGCGAATTTCTTATATTATCTATTTCTAAGAGCAGCGCCTTTTCAGCCATATCGTGTACCTTTTCCACACCTGCACGCGCCTCACGATGATACAAGCACTCTTGTGCTATATGTAATGGCGCCTCCAAGTCGAGCATGGCTTTGCCGCAACGACGCTTCAATTCGGATATCGCCGATGACTCCGAAATCAATTTATCCAATTCGGTACTCAATTCGTTGCGCCAAAATGTTACATCTGTTATACGTTCACCCAAACGCCGTCCGGCATCACGCTGCCCTTGCGAAGTCTTCTCATCGGTTTCGCGCATAAGACGCACTGCATCATTGCGTAGGCGCTCTGCCTGATTCCTATTCAAGTATGTATGTATGTATGTATATGTTTCTATGTAGTAAAGGCTGTGCGCTTGTTTTTTTTTTAAGCCTACCTATTAATATTGGACTCTGCATATTTGGTTAAATTGTTATTGGCCCACTCGTTGCTGGTGTAGCGCGTGTAGAGCGCCGCACGGGCAGCGTGTTGTGGATTGCGTTCGAATCCCGTTACCAAGTTGGGAAAATTCATAGGTTCAGTGGTCATGCCAGTGGGTGAGAAGCATGGTTTCACCAGCTGATTGGTAACTGGTTGCTCAGCTAAGTTCTTGACCTCAATCATTTCGTAAGCCAATGTCGGTCGCCATGGATGCGGACGATTTGTCTACAATGAAGAATGGAATAAACAAACTTCATGGCACCGCTACTTGCACTCTGGTGCTGAACGCTACCTGATAAGTTAGGCCAACGCGCGGTGGGACGGATGGACCCGTCACGGGCTCCATGCAGGGCGGTGCGCCTGCCGTACTCCATGGCTGCAATTGGGAATACATTACAGTTTGTTCAAATTTTGTAGACATTTTTATTAAATTAATTTTCTTCGATTTTTTAACTATCAAATATACAAACTACTTAATTTGCACAAAGGATTAAAACCGTTAATTTTCAAAAAACAAAAAAATTAAGCTAAAAAAACGACAAAACTTAAAAAACAACAAAGATTTTTTTTTTTCTTTTTCGAATACAAAAACTACAGTGCATGAGGTGTAAAATGTAAAAGAAAGTTGTTTTGTATGGTGTGGGTGTGGCCATGTAACTGTACTTTTCATACGTATAAATAGCAGGTGGCGCTTGAGTGGGTGAAGTGGATGGAGTTTTGTGTACAAATATGAAAGTAATAATGGTATGCGATACATATGACTCTGCCAAATTCCTGTGATCTTTGCGCTCAATATACTCATGGACGGTGCTGTTCTCCGTGGGCCACTTATCCAACAGATTGTCTTTGACTAGACGATGATCGAAGATGCGATTCTCGAGATATGATGTGGCGTGATATTTCATGATGGGTGTTTGTTTGTTTTTTTTTTTTGTTTTTTTTTTGGTTGAATTGGGTTTGATTAATGCTTAGAACTTTTATTGCACAAGAACTGCACTCACTATGGGAATACTCGATTTCAACATTAAATCTTTAACCGTTTCGGTTTTAGGATAAATACTAGGATAGCGTGATAGCAAATTTTTATCCTCGACGGCCCAGCAAAGCATAGCAAAACGCGAAGTAATAACGTTTACGTCAAAGGATGTGCTAACAGAACGAATTATCCTTCCGAAATGAAAAATTTTCGAATACAAAGGAATTTTTTGCGCTAATATGAGACAGAGTGGATGTAATATGTATGTAAATAAAACTCTTATTGACAAAACCGTAATTACATGGAAACCAAGTCGTTTTTATGCATATTTTGCATGATGTTAGAGATACTTGTAAACACACAAACGACTATTTGAATATAAAGTCAAGTGGTTTTTTTTATGTTCTATATAAACAATCGTAGGTTATCGAACGCGTTTAGCAAGGAAAATAGGCAAGGTTAGTTTATATGTGCATACATACATATGTACATACTTAGGTATTTATGTAAATATGTATTTACTTGTAAGCTGCATGCAAATGTGGAATGTCCAAGCAAAATAAAAGGTCATAAAAAAATGCACCAGCAAACACCGTGCGACAGTAAATTTTACACCAAAAAAAGTCAATATGCCCGCGAAACTAAGTGTCAAATATAGTAAAACTGCGTTTTTAGTTTTCTTCTCTGACGTCGGGATTTCTTTTAAGAGGCCTCTGAAATTTCAAAGCATGGTTTATTCAAAAAATTATTTAAAAAATGCTATACAACGATGAACAACAATATGGGTGTCAAATAAAAGAGAAAATTCTGTAGAATTTAAAATCTTTAAATTTGTTTAGCACAAGTACGAACAGGTATTGCCAATATCCGTTTTAAATTTTACAATTGAGTATCCTTAAAAATTTTCAATATTTACTTTTGGAAAAAGTTATGTTGAACACTTATATCAAAGACAACTCATTCTCGATTTTCGTTTTTCAAACATTTTTTGTTTAGCATAAAAAATATGAATTAATAGGGCATTTTCAATACCATTTGTTCTTTTGGACTAAGAATTTTTTTTTTAAATTCTGCAGAATTTTCTCTTTTTTTAACCGACTTCCAAAACAGGAGGAGGTTATCAGTTCGTCGGAATATTTTTTTTTTTTATGTATGTTACCGCATAACTTTGCACCACGTCAACCGATTTCAATAATTCTTTTTGCAACGGTAAGGTAGTGTCTCAGAGGTGGTCCCATACTAAATTGGTTTTGATCCGATCATTGGATCATGAAATATATAGATATATATATTTTTTTTTAAGTCGGTTTTTTTTGCTAAAAATTACTTGTTGGTATAAATATTCTACTGAATTTTTTATTTATATATTTTTTAAATTAATCACATCTTTCGCATAGACTGAAGCGCACTGTCAACGAACTGATGGGGCCTTACCAGTGTTGCTTTAAGATGGCAAATCCACCATAGATCAGGTATTCACAATACGCAAAATCTTGTATTTGGCGATGTCTGAATTTGGTATCCCCGCGAAATTAATACGGTTGTGTAAAATGACGTTGAGCAATACCACCAGCTACGTCAGATTTGCTAAGGACCTATCCGAGCCATTTGACACCAAACGGGATTTCGTGTGATTTCACACGATACTTTATCCTGCCGTCTCAGAATTACATAGATAAGCAAAGCGAATGGGTCTGGTGGTGAACGAGGACGAAACGAAATATCTGCTGTCACCAGACAAACAGTCAGAGAAATGGTACCTACGACACTGTTAACAGTTACAAGTTTGAATAATCTAAGCTTGTGCTGTTATTCCAAAATAAGTTAATAGTAAAAAAATATTTTTAAAACAAATATGAACGAAATCGCAAAAATAAATATTGGTTTACCAAATATCCCGACTCCTGCGCCACCTATCGTCGAACATTTTTATGGATTTATTCCTTTTCATCTTATTAGTATACGTTCTAAATATGAACCAAATAGGATTACACATACGGGGTTTTCAAATATATCGACTCCTGTGCCACCTATCAGACTAATTTATCTTTCGTATTGCATTGCCATCGGGTTCTGAGCTAAATCTGAAGTTTCAAGTCTCTATGTCATCGGGAAGTTGGCGGAGTCTCCGATATAAAGATTCTGGTGTAATTTCACTAGACAGAGCAGACGCTCTTTCCCTGCTCGAAGAAGCGCATATACCGTTCGGTTCCAGAGTCGCTCAGCATGGTCTATATCTAGTCATCAAGTGCGACTGCTCATGCGAGTAGTATAACGATGAAGTTGGCTTTGTGGTACATGTGCTGCCAGAGCGCTTTGCTGGATTTCCCAATATAGATGACCCGAATCGACTTTAACAACTGCCGTGCATACTTCGGGAGATAGCAATCGTGTTCGGCACTGAAATATTTTGCGGCACGTACAATTTCTAGCCTACTACGGATTGTACCTGACGCATCACGTAACATACTCTTGCTGAAGGTGTCTTCGTTATTATCCATGAATTTGGAAAAAAATGGTTTTTGGAGAACGTAGCGTCTATCACAAGGAGATATCTTCTCGATCTAGGTATTTTCATTTATCAAAGCCATGGGTTGCGTGGTGGAAAATAGCTGTTTGGAGAGAGCACAGGTATTACCTGGTCCGCAGCCAGTATTAGCATTGTCACCTTCGGCCATCGAAGCTACCGCCAGAGCTTCGAGCAGCAATAATTTGGAAGATTTGAGGGGCTGCAGATGGACTAAACTGATGCTGCGTCAATCTCAGAAGATCTTGCTAGATACATATTTGCTTTCATTGAGCACAAAAGATTCCAGAAAACTTGAGCGGTTGCTGACTGGTAACTTCTCGTGGCGCATACACCCGGCTGTGCTCGGCATATATGGCACACCTATTTGTCCTTCCTGCCTTGAAGAATATAAGATGCCGTGAACATTTTTTTATGATTCTGTCATGTCTTTGCAAAGGTTAGGTATGAGGCTTTTGGCAGCGATGTGTTAAGAGACGAGCAATTGAGGAGGAGTTATACTCTTAATCTGGTGCATCTGACTCTCCGTTATTTTGCTACCCTGAATTAGGAGGTGGCAAGTCGAGATAAACGGTCTTAAGCGATTTCAATCACTGAGATTAAATACGATCCAATGTTAGTAACAAGAACTCATTATGGACTTATTTAATGGATGTTAGTTTCGTTGCCGTTAGCGTACTCTTTAGGTCTACAGCTCTATAATTCATTCACAAAAGGTGTTGTCATACCTTTAAAGCTTTTGTTGCGCTAGATGTGGTTTCCTAGACGGAGTTGAGCTGGAGGTTTTTTGAACTATCTGCACATAAGCATAGAATAGGCCGCCTACCTCCTTAATTTCAGCAAGGGCAGGTAAAAGGTAAAATAATTATCACGCGGAAAGATGCATGCACACAATGTCTACCTCTGTTCCAATCCCTTCGAAATTACATCATTGGAACTATCAACTTTGAAAGGAAATTAGTGTAGAACTAGGAAATAAAGCAAGCTGGGGTGACTCCAATCTTAGGAAATGTTCCCAATTATTTTAATACATAGACGGTTCGGGTATATTCCGACGATAATGGCAACGCCATCTTCGGACCCGAGCCCAGGTTGTCGGTTCCAATCCAGTAAGTTTGTGTGCAAAGATCAATATCCAGAGAAATATGCTAATTGGGGCATGATCGCCTTAAGTCATGAGTCAACCAGCACTTATCGCAGCTCTGGGTACTGGGCGATGACGACAAAACGGAAATTCGGGGACAGGCGGCATTGCCATGAAGGTTGCACTACGAGGGTATGAGTTTTTCACCTTCAAAAGGGGCGCTCACTAACGAAGAAGCGGTAAGAAGGAGCGAGCAGTGATCTGCCGAGAAGCAAACGACTGCGCAACGGAAGTCGAAAGAGCTACTGATTATATATTACCTGATTATATATTACCCTATATTAGTAAATATTACATAATGTACCAAGAGGTAATCGTATTTAAATAGAACATTACAGATTAAGAAGTCGTCTCTCCGAATGCGATGCTATATCAAGGAAAAAGGAGAGAAACCTCAGGTAACCAAATAAAGTACATACACTCCTATTTACAAATCAAATTATATATCGTAATGTACCTTTTAAAAGGTCTACTTTAGGGCTGGAAGTATCCTTATATTCGGATATCCGTTCAGATATTCGTGTGTACTGATACGATCTGGATAAAACTCCTAGCCCTAGTTTACATACGACGTAGAAGATCCATTTACAGGTCTATTCTGCACGTTACCGAAGATTTTGTAACCGGAAAATTGTATTACCAAAAAATGTTACCAGTTCTTGTCACCGCGATTCTAGGTACGTTGGTAATGCAGTTAAAATATTCAGCAATTCAGCTATGAAGAATTGTACAAATACTGGCATTGCATACTTCACGGGGCAATAATTTGTTACCAGCTTATGAGATGGTAACAAAATTTACCGGTTACAAGAGTACACAGAATGCGTAAAGGGTTTAAAAATTGACAGGAACTTTATTTACCGGTTACAAACTTTTTATTACCAGCGCAGAATAAACCTGTTAAAAGAAATTTACCGTTGAATGCAGAGTGCAGTGATAGGATAAATACTTCAAGAGATAATGTACATATATTATTTTTTATACCTGTGAAATGGGATTACAATTACAAAAATCGCTCTCAAATGAAAATTTAAAGAAAAAAAAATGTATATGGCGCCGGTAATATAGCTTTTCTCACACAAAGAAATTAAATACCTAAAACCGAAAAACTGAGTAAGTCATATTATTATGCATTATTTCCATTTGCGATGTTTTTGAGGCCCCTTTATAATACAAACCCTCCCAAACAAAACTTTTACCATGACGGTGTCCCCAGCTGTGTGCGTCTACAACTGTCAAATCTGTTTGCCAGAATAGAAAAACACACCAAAACCACGGTGAAAAGTTAAAAACTATTGAAAAATATAAATACATATAACAAATAAGATTAAAATAGAAGCTGGAAGCAGCAAAACAATGGTGATTGAAAGTTCATCTAATGGCAATGAAGGTAAATCCAATAAAGATTCAGAGGAGCCGCTACAAGCGGAGCCAGAAGCTGACGTCGACTCGGAGGCCGCGAATGAAGTGGAGCGCCAAGAACGCGAGGAACTTAATAACTTTATAAATGAATTACAATCAAAAATTAAAGCTAAAGCGCAACTGCGTGTTGAAAATCTTAACTGTGAACATCCTGGTGATGGTTTCTTTGCCAAACTAGATTCCAGCTTGAAGCGCAACACTGCATTTGTCAAAAAGTTGAAGCAGTTCACCGCTGCTCAATTGGATGCATTGCTGAAAGACATGAGCGCCCTAAATTTGAGTAAATACATCTCAGAAATTTGTGCGGCACTTTCGGAGGCAAAGTTAAAAATGACCGATGTACCGGCGGTGGTAACACTCTGTTCCCGCTTACACCAAACTTACGCTGACTTCGACACGCAATTTCTTGAAGCATGGCAGAAAATTCTTTCTTTAAAACCAGGTGAAAAGATCTCAAATCCAAGTAAATTACGTGTGGACTTGCGCTTATTTGCTGAGCTTGTTAGCTCGGGAGTGATCAGTGGTAAACAGGGGCTGCAATTACTTGGATCCGTGCTCATCAATGTGATCTCGCAGGATAAAGAAGATCATAGTAACTTCTCAATCATATTGTCTTTCTGTCGACATTGCGGCGAGGAGTATGCTGGGCTCGTGCCACGCAAGATGCAAAATTTGGCAGAAAAGTATGGTGGAGTGGTGATTCCTAAGTCGGATTTCCTAGCGCCCGACAGACAGCAAAATTTGCGTGGTTTATTAAAGGATTATTTCAAAAATTTATGTAAGCACTTGCTTTCCGAACAGCAGGAGCTGTTAAATATGACCAAGAGCATACGGCGAACTATGGAATCAAAAGGTAAGCCACATGCATTTAATTAAGGATTGTAATTTTCAACATTTACCCCATTTCAGGTGAAATCTCGAATGATAAAAAAGAAAAATGCGAGCTAATGCAAGCAAATTTCGACAAACTACTGTCGTCAGCACAAACGCTCTCCGATCTACTCGATGAACCTTTACCGGAGCTTGCAACAGAATCAGAAAATTGCAATCCGGGTACGGTTATCGAAAATATGCTCGAAGTTGCCACAATGGGAGAACTAGATCCATGGGGCGATGATGAAACCAAAAGTTTTTACACAGATCTGCCAGATTTACGGCAATATCTTCCGAATTTTTCTGCTCCAAAAATCGATTTGGATCAAAATGAAGAGCCCACGGAGATGACGGAGGAAGCACTTGATGCGGATATTGATGTGGAGATGGATATAGATGACCCTCCCTCAACAGCATCAGATCCGCCGAATGACAAAGACGCGGAGATCGCAGCCGAACCAGGTAGTGAAGAGTCGGCGACGCCAGCACCGTTACCAGACAAAATCGCAAACGCCCTAATGGAAGCTGGGCGCATGGGTGCAGGGCAGGTGTCCCACAGCAAGCAACATTTCGATCAATTTTTGAACAATTTAAATAATTGTGTCAATAAAGAACTTATTGACTCGGCAGCAATTGAGTTCCTGCTGAATTTCAATACAAAAAATAACCGTAAAAAACTCACGAAATCAATCTTTACGGTGCAGAGGTAACTCAAGTTTATTTATATAGAATTAAAAATTAAAATAAATCTTTTTTTTATCTCAGAACACGCTTAGATTTGCTGCCGTTCCTATCACGTTTTGTCGCTATTGTCAATCTTTGCAATACGGACGTTGCCACCGACTTGTCGGAAATGCTACGAAAAGAATTTAAATGGCACATACGCAAAAAGAATCAGCTTAATATTGAATCGAAAATCAAAATTGTACGCTTCATTGGCGAGATGGTTAAATTTGGTCTCTGCAAAAAGTTTGACGCGCTCAGTTGTTTAAAGATGTTGCTACGTGACTTCCAGCATCATCAAATTGAAATGGCTTGCGCATTTATTGAAGTCGCAGGCGTATATCTCTACAACTGTCGTGACTCCCGCTTACTTACGAATGTCTTCCTCGATCAAATGATGCGCCTAAAAA
>NW_023458556.1:27858995-27861339 GCF_013731165.1 Rhagoletis pomonella
ACAACATTTACGTGCACTTAAATACACACATTTAGGTGCGCATAAATACTAAACAAAAAGAGCTTAAGATATACATATGCGTTCCTTTCTGTAATAAATATTTTTCTTTACTTTTCACTTAGATGCACGCTCCCTTTGACATAAACTCCTTAACGTATGGCAATTAGAGAGAAATTCGTAACCCAAACAATGCAACATTGCCCGAGCAAATATGTATTAGTTAGTTTGCAGCTCCTTTCCCGGCTCTGCTGCAAAAGCTATTAAAGTACTTTACTTGCCAGCGTACATTGGATTCTTGAAAGTCGAGGTGGCTTGCTTGTAGATTGGATTCTCACCCTGAAAAGATATAAAAAATATCAAAACGATTACTCTACTATGATTAGGCGCGTGATGTGCGGAGTACCTAAATCAAAATTTAAGACAAAAACAAAAATAAAAGCAAAACGAGATTTATACAGCTTTCCGGGAATTAAAAAAAAAAATCTCCGACCGGGTACGTTATAAGCCTCGAACAAAGGTTGGACATGGCCGTGGATGAAAGCGCGCAGCTAGCCGTTGAACCAGATTTTGCAACAAAGCTTTTCAGCCTCATTGCGTAAGTCGTAAATTAAGCTAAATTGTACGACTCGACAACATTCCCATTGTCTACTGTCGTGCTGAAATAAGTAAACGACGAAAACCGTCGAAAAGTATATAGTGCTGCCAAGTTTTTCCGTTTTAATACACTAGTCGAGTGGAAATTTGTGGCAATGACGTGAAATTTTCGATACGATTCGACTCTCGTAAAACGACTTGCATTCGACACGACTCTCGCAATGAGGGTGTTTATCTTATCGAATTTCTGCAAAGGAGACTAATGCAGATCTGAGTCACTTTTTGCCTTTGTATTAAGCAAGGGTTCGGCTACTTTAAATCTGGTTCGTCGTATTTCGGTGCCGTGACAGCACAAAAACCGATGAATCTGACAATTCCACCAAAAATATCTTATTGTGATATGCGGTCTCTTTGCATTTTCTGCATATACGTATTCAAAACTCTGATCTAAACTCATATGTATATCCTTTCCCGCCAAAAATTTTACGATATTTTGTAGAATTGCCTTTCTCAAACTTACCGTATCCCACTTGGCGTTCATGCGCTCCTTCTCGAAGCGTGCAAACTCACGGCGATCGTGTATGGTTGTTAGTAATTTCCACAAAAGCAATATGGCCAGGCCCACCAAGACGATAGCGGCTATGACGCCCAATACAATGCCCAACATGAACACCTTGGGCGGGCATTCGCGCTCTTGCTGTGCGTGCACTTCGATTTTGTCGTTCACTTCGCTATATTTAAATGTAAATTTGCAGTCATCTTCATCATAGAATATACAAAGCTGTTCATCTTTCTCTTCATCAATTACGATTTTCTCCTCGCCTATGGGCACAAAAGTATCAGTGCAATTAACGGCACAGTCGTTCTCGTCTTTCAGTGGGCCAGTCTTGTACATCTGACATTGCACACAATCCTTCAGCTCGTGGCAGCGTCCTGCACAAGTGGGACATTTCTCGCAGTATTTGCCAGAATATCGGCCCTCGTCGGTAGATTTACATCTGCAACGAAAATTAATAAATATAACATTATATAAACACCGCGCATGTACTTACTTGCACACACCACATTCACATTCGCCATGTCCGGAGCAGATTTCACCACCATTTGGCGGAATGCAGGTATCATTCGAGGCGCGGCAATCACACGCCGAACCCGTCCAGCCTGGCTTGCATACACAGTGATTGCATTCGCAAGTGCCATGATCGGGTCCAGAGCAAAGCAAGTTCTTATGACGTTCGCAAGAAAAGTTATCACACTCACAGAACTTGCCCGAAATAATTTCCTCTGGATTTTGACGTTTCTCACACTCGCATACACCGCACAAACAAGTGCCGCGATTGGTACAGTCCACTTGTGTCGTATTATCCGGACGACAGCCCAAATCATTATCTTTACCTGTGTGCACATCGCTCGTAGAACACTCGCAATTGTGACCGAAATGCATGTCATCACACTCGCAGATGCCACACATTAACGTACCATGATTGTTACATTTGGATGAATGCGCCTCATAGCCTATGGCGCCGGGACGTTCGCAAGGACACGAGCAGAGCATTTGCAAATCGATTATCAAGCTTTCATTAATACCAACTGGATAGATTTGAATGACTTGATTCCATTCGCGTGGATCTGTTGGGCAAGAAGTCACCAAGATTTGTGCGGTGAAGTTGACAACGTCGCCAACTTTGAGACCATCGCATTTGGCGGTAGGTATCTCGGAGCCACTATTTAGACACGCCGAATGATAGGT
>NW_023458556.1:27861349-27870978 GCF_013731165.1 Rhagoletis pomonella
TGTAGTTGGTAGTTGTCGTTTGTTGTTTAATAGTGGTTGGATGTGTTGGGAGGTAGTTGATTTTTTATTTATTGTTTGTTGTTGATATGGTGGTTACAGCGCATTATTAACGGGTTTTGAGTTGTTGTTGTAGTAGTAGTAGTAGCAGCAAATATTTTTTTAATTTTAGAGTTGTTGGGTTAGTTATTTTTAATATTATTATTTTATTTTAATGAGGTTGATTTTATTTTTTGTTTATTTTGCAGCAATTTTATTTTAATCCATTTTTTATTTGTTTATCGGTTTATGTTTTGTGGTGAACGTAACAAAAAAAAAAGAAATGCATTTTTCAAATACGAAACCAATTTGCAATGAACGGCAAACGAATTTTAACGGCAAATAACAATAAAAATGTGAACAAGAATATCATTGTAAAAAAAGAAAGAAAGTGTATTAGTCAGAATATAACTTTGGTGAACTGTTGTTACTAATATTAAGAGAAAATTAATAATCTAGAATAGTAATTAGAATAAGATACTTTTTGTGTCAGAAAAAAATAAATATTTAATAATTATGATTTAAATAAATAAATAAACGACAGTTAAATATTTTTCTGCGTAAATTCGTATACAACTGTATGTATGTACATATGTATGTAGAGAACGATCATGTACTAAGTAATATGCTGAGTTCCACTAGGTCAATGTCTAAATGGATAAAAACAGCGTGACTTTTAGAAAATACCATATAGATGGGACCTTAATGGATATTTTAATTAACTTAATGATACGGATTTTTAAAGCTCAACTTTGTCATTAAAATTTTAGTAATGTAAAGCCCAGTGGAAATCCGGCATAAGTTCTACCGTTCTATAGAAAATGTTAGCGCTCTAACTATCACTTTTAATGATTGAAGGTCAAATTCACGGTGCGTAGTTAATCCCTGACAAGAGTTTAACTATGTGTTTAACATGGTTAAGTTAACAATGGTTTAACTAAGTACTGTGAATTCGGCCCTTTAAGGGTTAAAATATTATATGGTATTGAAACACATTTTCTGATCCCTTGTCAAGTTTGATGAAAATATTACGCAAAAACAACGGTCGAAAAATGCTGAAGTCTCTTAATAAATACATACATGATTGGTCTGTTCGAATAGAACTCCAATAATATTTATCTAGCAGCAATTCACACGAGAGTAACGAACAATTAACTCTCAAATACAAAAATTTTCAAAACAGCACGCGAACGAAAAATTTTTCAACAAAAATTAGCACCTTCCCCGCAAAATCAACTGTCACTTCCCTACTTTGCAGGCTTCCGCGTACACAAAACGCCAAAACCCAGTGTTGCCAACTTTTAATTTTCAAAAAGCAACAAAAACTTGGAAAAAAGCGTTTTACCACACTAAAAGCACCAAATGGCTTTGAATCAATGGATGCTTTTTTCATAACAGTTTGTATGTATTTAATAAAATCGAGTCCCAACAAACGAAAATCATGCCCTAAGTAGAAATGAGCAAAAAAAAATTTATGTTTTCATTATATAACCTGAAATATCGCCAAAAACCGTGATTTTGGCACTTTGAGGTTAGGATATCTCAAAATTCTAGTGCTAGAGCAATTGTGAAGCCAGATTTGGATTCAGCACCAAGAAACGACGTGTTTTACTCAGGAGGTACAAAAATAAAAATTTTTACAAACAATTAGAAAAAAAAAGAATTACTTAACTTACTCGCATATCTACTAGCATTTTCAACGCGAATAGAATTGAACAAGGAGAATTTGCAAGTTCAGCTTTTTGTCACTCATGGTTGTATTTAAGTGCATTTAAATTTGTAGATTTTTGTAAATTCAGTGCTGCCACAGCTTTGAATATTTAAAAATTATTTCAGGTTTTAACTATATCGGAATAATTTTAGTTCAGAAAAAGCACTAAATCTAGTGATTAAAGCACCAAGTTGGCAACTATGCTAAAACCTGATAACTTGTGATAATTAGCAATGATTATCGAACAGACCAAATATCTATAAAAAAAATTTAAGTCTAACCCAACGCGAATTCCTACTAGGTGGTGTTGCCGGAGCAGATGATTTCAAGGTCAATTGCGCCGATTGTCAAAATGATGTGGTTTTTGTAAGTTTTTGGTGTTCTGATTGTCATCGTCCGTATGATTTGTTAGTGTAGTGTTTTGCTTTTTGTGCTGCCGCTATCACCTTGTGTAAATAAAAAAAATAATATTCATGAGATCGGGCCAAGTGCTTAATTTTCACGCCGCGTTTTGACAATATATATTTTTTTCTACAATTTAATGGAAATATTTTTCCGATATCTTACGATTTCTATGAGCTAATCTGGTTACAAATTAATATTCTTTAGGGTATTTTGTTGGTATTTTGTTTTTGTAAACTGTGCTAAAATCATAACCAGATAAACATGCAGGTGTGATTACCCCAAATATAACCCCAAATTTAAATACTTTTAAGCTGACAGAAAAATATTCTTAACCTTTAAGCAACACTCCAAATCTGCGGCAACATATTGACATCAATTCCTGGTAAAAGTGATAAATTAAAAGATTTACCGCTGTTGTGACCAGCAATTTTTGTATAAAATGATTTTTTTTTCTTTCTGTCAGTTTTCATAGGTATTAAATTCAAACAAAAAAAATTTCACTTAAATTGCTTTCGTGAAAATGGCTAATCTTGTTGAAACAACTCATTTTTATTGTAAGGAACCTAAAAATTAATGTTTATCATAATTAGCACAAATAGCATTTCCAGCATTCTTCGACATGAGCTCGAAGGTCTATGAGAACCCTTGTCCACTTTTAAGTGGTAAAGTAATGTTTACCGAATAAACTTAATCTTAGGGCTAAGCGCAGCTAAAATCTATAGCTCTGAGTTTTAAGATTATAATTAAATTATATATGTATAACTTAACTTTAACTATATATGCACTATATAACACTTTAGAAAATATAATAAAATGTTTTGACTTACTTTTTGGGTATAGTTGAAACGTATGGCATCAGCACCTTATCGACAAATGAACCGAAACCTAAACGGAAGTTCGATGTAATATTACGCATAGTCTCTGATAGTTTATCGCCCAAAGCAGACAGCTTATCCTTATCGTCTTCCATAGATTTGGACAAGTCCATCAAATAGTACAAGTCAACAGGGTAATCGACAGCTTGTGAGTAACGCATGTTCAAGGAGTGCATTTGATCTATAAAGAAAGTACGTTCCAATGTATTTGTGGTAACCTGACAGAAAGCCTAGTTTCAACACAACTTACTAATACGTAACTTGAGGCTAACACGCTGTGGACTAATTTGCACAATTTCGCCGCTAGCACTCGCGGCACCAGAGGCGGCAGCTGCAGCTGCACTACCATAAGCACCTGCATACGACGAACTGGACGATGAGCTACTACTATAACCGGACTCGTAAGAACCACCATAGCCATAACCATAACCACCGGCAGCGCTTGCATTACCGCCACGAGTTAATTCGCGGTTAATCACCATTCGTTGCTCTGTTTGAGGATTCCAGGTATATTCCTCCTTGCAATAATTTAGTATACTATTTCTGAAGCAACGTGGTGAATCTCCCAGCTCAGGTTGCATGCACCAAGCGCAATTCTGTGTTTGTATACATTCATGGCAGGATGCCTTGTTCACACAGGGATCTTGTATGATTTTGCCAGCTAGCTGCGCTTCTACACACAAAATGCTGCTGCAGGCGAAGAGTGTGGCAAAGAGCATAGCTAACAGCCGTAAGGAGGCAGGTGGTAGGCCGTGGGGGTGTGGTGATAACATGATTGATTACGTTATATGCGTTGCTTGAAGACTGTCTAGTCGTGTGCAATGTGGGAAAACAATGGACTGGAAGCTGTTTAAATTTAAAATTATAAATAGATAAGTAAATTGAACAGGAAAACAATCCAAGAAAGATTAAGTATAAGAAATTGTAGCGAGTGAAAGTTCAAAACTAATAAAATTTGTATTTGAAATGCAAATATGGAAGGGTATAAAATACACAAAGCGCAAGTAAATAATAAATTTTTTGGCTATAGGTGCATCTGCATGCTAGATATGACGTATACGGAACAATTTCCTTCATCCCTTGGCAAATTTAGTTTGGAGACAACCCGCTTTCGCCATTCACTACCAAAATATCAGCTTACCCTTTTTATTTTAATTCCTTGAGTATCACTATATATGTAGGTCAAAAAGAGAAGATTTCTGTATCAATTAGAATCAAATAACTTCCAAACTGATCAGATAAGAGTTGACGCATAAATACTTGTAAAAAAATAATAATAAAAAAAATCGATTATTTTGCATTTTAGTATTTAAAGCCGTTTACCTACACAAACAAATTTAATATAATCGCAGCCGTTTTGCCTGTTAGTTAAAAAATTATATTCTACCTGTAAATTTCAATAAATTAGTAAAAATACAGCTTAAGGCATAAATAGCACGTTAGTTGTTTGATTTTTCTTTTTACTTTACTTTATTTTTAATTTTATTTATTTTCGCTTGCACTGCTGACGTTATCCGCCACTGCTATTGTTGATTTTGTTGAGACACTCAGCGCGATTTCATATGAATCAAATTGTGAGCTAATAGTGAGTCATCTGCCATGGACATCGCCAACAAGCGAATTGAGAGGTAGTGACCAAGAAAATGAAATCACACAACGAACATAAGAAATATACAAACATTGTACATATGTACGAAAATTTGTATGTAAGAATATAAAGAAATTACGAAAGCCTGATAAACATTCATACACACATATCGTTACCTTAATATAGAAAGGCCCTAACTCACATTGTCGCTGAAATACAAAAATCCGTAACTAAGTAAAAATCTAAAATTCCCTTTTTGATTGATTATGATGCATTTCGTTGAATTATAAGTCCCCACATTATTTTAAGCAATAAAAAATTTTAGTCAGTTACGGCTTTTTGCATTTCAGCGACCATATGAGTTAAGGCTTTTCTATATTAAAGCAACGATATGTACATACATACATATGTAATTTGTTATGTTTATACATATGAATGTATATAAATATTTATGTACATATGTACATATGTAGTATGTACGTATATATTTGAGATTAAAACGATTACGGATGCCCGGCACGACAACGACGACGAAAGGAGTGAGGAGTAATGCTAAGCTTGCGTGAATTGGCGGTAGAAGTGTGGCCGTGTAACATAATGGATTTTCAATTAAGGAAATGGATGACGGAACAATGAGGCAGCGAATAAATGCATCTAAATAAGGGTAGGATAACATAAGACTAATTGGCGCAGACACAAAGGAAGTGTTGAATATGGTAGGGCGCCTATTGACGCCAATCACTGACTAACAACAAAATTCGAAATTGAAATTGCATTGTGCGGAAAGCATGTTAAATAGCAAACTACATAGTTTTAACGCGATTTTTTTTTATCTGAAGTCAGGTCAACAACAGTAAATCGATTTTCAAAAGCTTATACCGGTGAGCTAAATAATATGAAAGCTCCAAGGACAAGGGAAAGTTAACTTATACACACACCCGCATACGTATGTACAATATGTAATTCGGGAGAAATAAATAAATACATATATATGTAAGTAAATAACATATGCCAATGTTTTATATTAAATAAATAAGCTAAGATTTGTTTGATAAGTTTACGAGAGGTCATCAATTGGATAGATTGTGGTCAGGTGAGATATGAAGACGACATCCACCATTAGCATAATACTTGCTTCAAGTTATCGAAGCTTTTGCTGGTGATCAACATTGTGCGATCAGCTACAAAAGAATGTTTTTTTTTTTAGGTTTGGAAATCATAAAATGGAACCCCCTCTCGTTTCAATATGGAATAGACATCACCGCTTTTTTATTCAGGAAAGGGATACTCATAGGAAACATCATGAACTTGAATTCTGCAGTCGATTTTACAAAAGCAAATCGAGGACCAAGCACCATCTGCAAATATTCAAATAAACATTTGCAATAAATTTATGAATTATCGAATAAGTATACGAATATACAAATAAATAACAGATGACCTGTCATACTTTCACTGCAGTCATCAAACGTTTCATTGAGTTGGATATTACTAGATTCGAATCGAAGCCGATGATCGTATAGAATGAGTGCACAGTAGGTATCTGTATATAATGGGATAACTGGTTACTTTGTTTCTATGAGTAACGATGTGACAACCTATTTTTATAAACTTTAAGGCGCACGTGAATAAACTTTACAGACTAGTCTACATATGTACAAATCATAAACAAATATGTATGCAATATAAAAGTACTATATGTATGTACCCAATGATGGTGGCGATGGTGGGTTGCGTTAGCTATATTTAGCCCACGCATCAGCAGAAACGAGATGAACGCCAACACTGAATCCACCAGCAACAGCGCCGCAAATAACATCGAAGGTAAAATAACAGCAACAAGCAACTGCGATAAGACGGAGCCAGCGTTGGAAAAAGCAATGAATCTATAATCAACTACTTTAAGCTATTATGAGATATATGTACATAAATATATAAATACGTTTGAACGTTCAGTTGGGTTTCTTCAGTTTTACACATAAGATCATAAGCATTTATACATATATACCTATGAACTATGTACATATGTATATACATTAGCGCATGAACTTTTATAAGATAAAAAAAATTGGAAAGATCAGTTATGGTCTGTGTGGGCGTTTGGTAACTTGTTCTATTTGAAAATAAGTCTCAAACTCATACATACGGTAATTCACACTACCAGAAAGTGGGAGTGGCACTGCAGCCATCTATTTATGTAGATACAAATATGTATGTACATATAGCTGTGTTCGTATGGAATAGTAGCTTATGTCGAGAAGCTGGCTTTAGTATAATGCAGCATTCCCCCTTATCTTATCGGAGCTAATTCTTACACGTTTATTTGCCAAAAGTTCTTCAACGGCTCGGCGCCAGTGAGTCATTCGCAATCGTATGCTGCGAATGCCGCATTATACTAAAGCCAGTCTTTCGACATAAGGTACTATTCCATATGAACACAGATCTACATATATATGCTGCCCTAATATCAGACAGTTGGTTAATTGCATTACGCATTTCCTTTGCGTTCTTTTCTTGGCAAATCTAGTTTTGCTGATGATGCCATCTTGCAGCTACTCACTGGAGTTTATCCGCTATTTGTGTCAACATTCTTTGTTTGTTTGTCTATTTCATATGTTTCTCTACTACTGCCATTTTTCTTCGTTATCTACCCCTCCATTATTTTATTCCGACAACACTGCGAAAGGAATGAAATCACCTTTTCCTTTTTGGTTGTGCACTACAATGATCACTCACTACATTTCTTACGTAATTTATGGTATTATCCTATGATTTTTTACTTACACTTCTTACTAAAGTGTTTAATTTAATAATTTCCACACGTTATTATATTTTACTTGATATTATTTCCATCAGGGGCGTACGGGTATTAAATTTTCCACAACCGAACGCAAACCACTTCAAACGTACCACACTCGATGAACTTTTCGAACAATCTGAAATTTGACGGCGATTTGTTGCTTCGAAAATATCTTTCTACGCAGGGTTGTATTTTTCGCATTTAATTTGACATTTATCTATAAATAACCACATAGACCATGAACCAATGGCCCGTAGTCAAAGTCAAAATAAAGTCGACTTTAAAGTTAGTTGCAGCTTTTTGACATAATTTTCAATGGGATATCTGTCAAAAAAGCTGCAACTAACTTTAAAGTCGACTTTATTTTGACTATGACTACGGGCCAATGACTACAGAGATCACTCAATCGGCCATCGCTGTATTTGTAATCGAATTTCAGAAAAAAGTTTTGCCGTTTTGTTTAAATCGTCTTCTATCGCTTCGGCGTGGCTTTTTTAGCAATTTGATGTGTTTTATGAGTGATTTTAATTTTGGTTTATTACAAATGTATGATATAAAATGAAGTGTGTGATTGAAACAAGTTTGCGCGTTTGTTTGGTCTGCTTAAAGTCCTAAATTTTAGTGAGAAGTGGGTGCACATTTGTGGTCAGAACGTTGGCATTGAAAAATCGACCCGTTCTGATGATATGCGATTGAAAAACACTTTCAGTCCTGAAAACCATATTTTATGAACTTTTTGCTAATTGTTATCAACTTTCACTTTTTATATTTTATAATAAATACCAATATAATCGCACTCAATGCTATTGTCATGATAGTATTGTCCGGTGTAAACCCTAAGGCTGCGTTTCTTTATACATTCCGGATAATCCCATTTCACAGCCGGAATAAACAGAATACGTTTGAAATATACGTTAACATATCATCAGGAACGTTCTAAAGAATAAGTAAACAAAAAAGTTTATTCCAAACGTTCAGAATGAATAAAGAAATTCAGCCTAAGTAAAGAGCCGGTCAGACGTGGCAATATTTCCGTCTTTTCCACACAATTCGCAGTCAAATTGAGAAAGAGAAATTTTATTTCGATGTGTGAACAGCCAGAAAGATCTTTCTGTCACTTTTCGGATATCAGTTTCAGAAAAGATGCAGGGTGTGACTGCAACTTAAATAGCGAAAATCGATTTCGGAAATTCTTTCTGCAAGTGCTGTCAAACTAATCGAGTGTTGCCGTGTGGAAATGATCGTGAATTTGTGTAAAATTATGAAAAATAGTTGTTGTATTAAATATCAAAAATTCTTGAAATATATTATTTTACATAGGGTAACAAAGTTCTATAGGGAAAGCGGCTGAATAATATTTTTACTATGGTGACGCAGTTTTGCCAATCTGATGTGTGAAATTAAATATTTTTTGACTGCAGTAAATTTTTGATAACCGCAGATTTTTGCGGAATAAAAAATTACAAATTGAAGTGAAATTAATATTTTAAGAAAAAATCGTCCATCGTTGAAGGCAATTCATTAATTTAAGCTTTTATTTAATCTATTGTCAAACATTCCACTGTCCTCATGAGCTACTGAAATTTCATTCACCTCACGGTTGTCAAAAATTTACTTGCCGCGGATTTAGTTCGCCATTCACACACATGCTCTTAATGTATTAAATCGTTATAACATATGTTAATTATAACCTATGTTTTGTGGTTTTGATTTTGGCTTGTTTTTGGATTTATGTTGTTTTGACTGAGTACGGGATTGCGAGCATTATTGGTGCTGGCTTATATTAGAGAGTATCCACAAACAGGGATGCGAATTTTAAGGAGTAACATCGATACATCGATGTCTTGATACATCGGAGAAATCAACATCGATACATCGGAGAAATCAACATCGATGCCAAAATACATCGGCAGAAAATCATCGATACATCGATGGTTTCCGATGTTTTACAATTTTTTAGGCCATAGTGGGATTACGGTACAGTAGGGCTGTTCATCTTGTGCATATGCTCATGCATTTGTATATTCGTTGCATTTGTACATTCACAACAATAAAATGCACACGGTTGCCAGGGCAGCCAGTATTAACTTTGCAAATGCAATTCCAACTGCAAATCCCAGACCATTTCCACAACATTCTGAACAGCCCTAGTCTTATGCTATGCAGTGAGGGAAATGCATAAATATGGATCAATTTCCCTGTATTTTATTAACC
>NW_023458556.1:27870988-27887035 GCF_013731165.1 Rhagoletis pomonella
GAAATTTATCGAAACTAGCTCACAAATGAAAACTTGCATTTTTTCTGAGTACGAAAAGTTAAGTTTATCAATTTGTATATCCCTAACTTTTACGGAAACTTTAAAATTTTTAGGAAGAACCTACATTTTGAATCAATTTTGCAGCGAAGAAAAACAAAAACAAAACACAGAGACTTAGAACTGTCAAATCGAATTAAGAATGTGCTCGTGGGAATGGGGTAATTCGCGATTCCTCAGCTGAGCATTTGTTTACATAAAAAGCCCCACTTTTCTTCAACTAAAGAAGAGTTATTTCAACAGGACAACACGTTTTAAAGAATTTAATAATGATATATGTATATTTTTGTGGACGAAGACGGCAACGGGCATGGGTCTGTGGATGCAGTCGAAAATTAAGTAATATTTGGAGTTAATAACAGCTTTTTGGACAGATATTTAATGACAATTTCTATAAAAAGCTGTTACTAACTTTAAAGTAAGTCACCTATGAAGGTATCCACTATACGAGTGGTATTTTTTTTTTAATTAAAGAGTTCTACCTTTAAGCTTAATTTTGTGTCCCTCGTTCATGGGCGTTCTCTATACAAATCACTTAATTTACTCAACTGTCAGTTGCATACGTAAGCGATGTAGAGAGCATCTATCATCTTGCTCCACGGACGCAACTCATGACCGAAAGACACAAGATCACGCAGGAAGGAAAGAAAGAAAAAATTATTTTCTAGGTATTGAAATTGTTTGTACCTGTCCCCGTAGAACTGTAAGAAGTTACTCAGGTTACGCTGAGGAATCTTAAAATTAATTTTTTCCAAAAGAACAGGACAATCTATAACACCTTTAATTAAATTATAAGTAAAAAAGAAAGAAAGTACAGACTTTTTAAAAGTACACGTGATCTATATGATATCAAAGGTTCTGAAAAATTTTGGGTAAGGATGCAGATAAAATATCGATGCATCGGAAACATCGATGTTTGCTACTATATATCGATGTATCTTTTTCGATGCATCGACTTTTGTGTGCAATGTACACTGTACATATTAAAATTATTTTGTATGCTTCCGAACTCTTTGCTCTAGTAACTATTCTTACAGATCTATTCTGCTCTGGTAATAACAGTTTTGTAACCGGTAAAAAAAGTTCTTGACAAATTTTAAACCCTTTTCGAAATCTGTGTACTCTTGTAAGCGGTAAATTTTATTACCATCTCATAAGCTAGTAACAAAGTAATGCTCCGTGATAGGGCTTTCGCACGAGGCGATTTTTTACGCAGCTTTTGCGATCAACTCATGCAGGGTTGCACGAAAAAAAAATTGAATGGATAACAATATCAAAATATAAAAAAATATACAAATATTCGCCATAAAAAGGCGTTTGCATTGTGCAACTTTGCATTCTACTTTTGGTTGAACGGCATTTTAACTAATCGCTTTCAACCAGGTTGGACGACAGCCAACCTTTAGCCATTCAACTTTTTTTCGTCCAACCCTGCGTGAGTTGAACGCAAAAGTTGCCTAAAAAATCGCCTCGTGCCATATGCAATGGCAGAATTTCCACAATTCTTCATAGCTGAATTGCTGAATATTTTAACTGCATTACCAACGTAACTAGAATCGTGGTAACAAGAACTGGTAACATTTTTTGGTAATAAAATTTTCCGGTTATAAAATCTTTGTAATGCAGCGTTTTTGCTGCATTTAAAACGCAACATTTAGCACTTTCGAAAATATGTATTCGAAGAGCGTTCATGCTATCGCAGTTAGCAAATGTACATTCACGAGAGTTTCGAAATCGAATGCGTTTGACAAACAGCCGTGTTCCAGTCGCTTATTTAGATCCTTATCTATTACGATCAATTCTCCCTACTGAAAAGGAAAAAATAAATTTTCAACCAAAAATTCAATACAAAAACTTGAATTTTTTTCAACATAACCAAACATTTGTTTGTGTATATATTTCGATGCTGTCAATTACAATTTCCTCGCCAAATTTCCTCCAAACCCCCCATTCAAAAGGGGACAGTCTCACTTTACGAAAAGCCACACCCCCCTTCGGGGCCTCCCACAGACCCTTATGGTAATTTCCGAATTTTACAAAAAAAGGCATATTTCAAACCTAATTTGTAAATAAATTAGTGACCAAAAATTACAAAAGTAGGTAATGTGTAAAGTAAAATAATGTGTAGAACTTGACTACAAGTGTGTGCAATGTTTTTTTTGGATCGGGTCACCCCTTTGGACGCAATACCTCAAAATAGTTAGGCCACGTACTAAAGAGTACCCAAAGAAAATCAATTTCTTATATCGTTGATAAATAATATGAAGAGATGAAGAGCAAAGGGCCTAATATACCCCCTGGGGTACCCCAGAAGAGGCTGCGTTTTTTCAACTAATCGCCTTTGAAAGTTGAAAAATGCAAACACTGCTTAAGATTACAAGCTTTTGCAAACGCATTAGAGTACTTCATTTAATCAGTGTTGCTGAGTACTTTAATTAACTGAAATAATTGTCATATACTTCAATTGTTTTAAAAATGAACAGTTTTTCGCATTATACATTAGATCCAAGGATTATAATTTATTCAATAAATTGGTAGATTCTTCAAAATTACTCAAATTATATTAAAAATTCTGTTAAAAATTAAAGAGACAGTACAGGGTTGATTTAAGTGTGCGAGCATTTTACGCACAAACACAACAGCCCTGTTGTCTTCGTCCAAGAATTTTTGAAGTGCTTTTTGGACAGCCGAGTACATGAGTTCATCGAGGGATCGTAGTGAAAATATTAAAGAAAAACTGAAACAAAACAATAAAATATTTGTAAAAGGACATAAACGCGATACATTGTATACATATATTGCTTGTGTTAAAGTCAAAAGTGTGAAAGATGGCTTAAAAACGTAACCGGCCAAAAAGTTGTGTGAAAAAATTTCCTCAATTTTCGCTATCCATGCATTCGCGCTTTCGTGCACCAATCCGCGCGGACCTTTCATCGAACGTTTTTTCCATTCGCTGCTCTGCACACATTTCCAACAGCAAGGCAGTGACAGCAAAAACAAAGTCTGTGCAGGCGCTGCTTCCAGTGTCAAAGTGAATCAAGTGACGTCGGCGTCGTTGCTGGCTGCGTCGGGTGAATGGTGAAAGAAGAATGGAAAAGTGCACACACAAATATTGAAATGAGGAAAATGAATAAGTGCAGAAGTAAAAGAAATGCTAGCTGTGCAGAAAGATTTCCATACAATATTTAGTGTTTTTTGGCATTTCTGCAGATTTCATATTACGTTGCAATAATTACATTGAATGAAAATTATAAAAAAGTTGGAATAAATACAATAAAACATGTGATAGTGTATATTTTAAAAGGGATCTTAAACGTGCGTTCACGTCGATACAAGGAATAGAGCGAGGAAGAAAGTACAAAGAAAAAAATTGCAAACGTGAATGTGCGACACAATTGAGGCGAAAAAAGCAAGTAAACGTCCCCCAACTATCGGCGGCTAGGTCATCGTCGGTCGTCGGTCGTTCCGTCAACATTATCATCAAGTTATGCGTACATACGTACCAGGTAGCTGTTGGTGCTGTTCTTCGACATCACCGTGATACTTCTAAACATAAACTTACCGAATTTTCTCCAAAAAAGTGTTTGTCCAAGGCTTCATTTACTTGAATTCTTCAGGTCTACCTTGCTGTACATGGTTTTCTGTTTATTCCTGCTACGGTGGAAAGCCCGTCCAACGATAGGCGCACTAGTACACGATTTATCAGGCAAGGAGAAGAAATACATACAAATGTAGCTATTTGAACGCATTGAGTCATCAGGAATAAACTATAGCTTATCTACATAAAACCGTAGTAAAGGTAAGTACTTCATATAAAGGATAAAGAAAGCGCTTCTATATATCGTGTAATGTAAGAATTCCATGTAGGTGCCTCTCATGAAAGAGCGGAAGTTATGTATGTGTTCGTATCTGGAATTTATTTTGTATTTAAATGTGCAGTGTGCTTATTTGAATTCGCCTTGGTTTGGTCGTGCCATCATGTTAGTTAAGTACTATAAGTAAATGCCTAAATACATATGTAGGTATGCATGTACATAAGCATAAGTATACATACAAACATAGCCAGAAGAAATTTGATAGTCCAAAAAAAAGCTCAGATTGCCCCTTTGCGAGCAATGGGTCACTCCACAAACCTGCGAGCTTCGTGGATACATATTATACTTACGGTGACCATCCGTCCTGTATTATACGGGACAGTCCTCTTTTTTGACCCATTGTCCTGGTAATTAATTTATTTTATACGGGACGCCAAATGTTCTGTATCTTTTAATGTCCCGTAATTGTCCCGTATTCGGTGCTCTGACGCCTTAACAGCTCATTAAAATGGCATGCCTATGAACGAGTTTTAAGTGATCTTGTTATAAGTATGATCGTAATTTTTTTATAAACAGTTATTATTTTCTAATCTGAATGCCTGTGATTCGAATCGAGGAATAATTACAGTGGCCAAAATAGAAATTAGGACTCGACATTTTAGTAAGTTTTGGCTATTTTTCCTTAGTTTATTTAATGTTTATATTTTTATTTTATAAAAGTAAAGCTCTTTTCCTAACAAATACTATATTTAACGATTTTTTTTAAGAAACTTTACGGGGTAAAAATCTCGAGAAAATTATCCTACAAATTTGTGATGTTACTATAGGTATACTGTTTCAGGGAAAACAATGTGGAAAAAACTTGCAAAATTATTTTTTGTCCCGTATTCGGCTCTCATAAATATGGTCACCGTAATTATACTCCCTTTTAACATTGCATAACCTTACGGGCGAGCACTCCTTATCAGATCCTAACGGAGGCCAAAAGGACTTATATACTGAGCTCTTTTGTTTTTATAACTCTGACTATACACGTGGCAACCGTTGAGGCAACCCGAGCATGTAGCTTTGATCGTTGCCTCGTTTGTAGTATTGTATATTTCTAAGTTCGTTTATTGCTCCAAAATGTATTCATAATAGCGCTCTTAAACGGTATGTATTTGCACATGTAAATGCTACTTATCTGGTGCGTTCTAATATATGGTACATACGAGTAGATACAAAAGAGTGGTACAAAAAGTATCGTGGAAGTGCACTGTAAGCGAAGAATCCATACAACTATTGGAAAAACTAAAAAAAAACCCTGATAGCTCGCTTATTGCTCCTAATGGACGAACAAGTCATCTATTATAAATATGGCTCGATTTTGGTATTAATAATAATAATATATTGGCGCTTACACATATGTTAGTGTTTGGCCAAGCTCTCCTCCGATTTGTGGCGTGCGTCTTGATGTTGTAACACAAAGAGGAGGGACCTAAAGTTTTACGCCGACTCCGAACCGCTATTGCATTTTTATGAGAAGCTGTTTTTCACGGCAGAAATATAGTCGGAGCTTTGCCCCTTTCTGCCGAGGGGCAACCGCTGTTAAGAAAAAACCTTTTTTCTATATTTTTTGCGATGTTGCTTTGACCATAGCTTGAACCCAGTGTTTCATGTTTTTCCCATAGAAAATATGTTCGACAATTTTCTTTTATATGGGGGACACTGCCAGCAAAAATGGCAAAAAATCAACGGAATTTTTTAGCAGCTTGAAACGTGCACTCGTTAGACAAGAATTAAATGGGCTATAAAAATTTTTTCGAAAGACTCAGATTAAAAAGTTTGAAATTTTGTTGAAAATTGCCAGAATTTTTATAATTATAGTACAAAGATTGAAATCTGAATATTCGGTGCTTATTGTATACCCGTTTTGAAAATAGCAAACATTAAGCAAACAAAAGACAAATAGACAAAACTGATCAAAACATCGCACTCCTATTAATGTGTGGGCTACTGTATGTATGTATTATATGTATTTTTTCCTATTGCCTGTTGCATTTACCGCATTTATTCGTACATCATTTTCTTGTGTTTCGTACTGCATTTTTACGTTCATTGATCGCAGCTAATATTAAAAACAGTTACAAAATAAAATAAAAATATATGTATGTATGTATGTATATAGAAAAAACCAAACAACTGTAAATTGTGTACAGTGCTGGACTTTGGAATGGATGCTGTAGTTTACGACTTGCAACTCAAGCTCAGTGCAACTCAATTCAGTCTTTGTTGATTACCTTTCTTTGTTTTATAATTTTGTAGCATGTTGTCTGTGCTAATAAATCATTCATACCGTCCATCTGCATACAGCATGCATTCATACATACATACATATGTATGTATGCATGTATGACTGTCGGTATATGTGCATGTCCATCTTGCAATGAACCGTCCATCGACTGTCGGTCAAATGGTTCATTAGCTTGACTATGTGCGGTGTGGCCGCCAGTACGTTCGTCCCACCAAAATCAAGCGGTACATTGTCCGCTGCAGTACGATGCTTGAATCAATCAAAGCAGAGTTGTATGAAAACGTTGCCTTCTGCAATAGACACGTAGTGACTGTAACTAAGACAATTTCAAGGTTTTATACAATATTTCTTGATTGATTTTTCATCACCTCCTCTTCCGAATTCAATTAAAAAATTATAATAACCGAATTTAATATTTCGTAATGGTTGATTAGCTTTCAAGCAGTTGATGCAACTCTCTTGATTGCAGCAATAGCGCTTTGTTGTGAATTAACCATTAACCTACCGTGAATTTTAATTTAGGCGCAGTGACATAAGACTGCATGTTGCATAAACTTTTTGCAACTTACTGAACATTTTTATTTTAATTTTTTTTTAGTATTTTTAAAATTCTTATACACATAAAGTTGTAATAGATCTTATGGCGTTTTCCTTTCCACCGAAAAATGTTACCTTTTCATTGCCCTCTCAGCAAAAACACTAAGAACCGGGCAAAGGGAAGGCAACATTTTTTGTAGAAACGCAAAACGCCATTAGTTAAAGCGGCTACCTACCGGGATTTAACCACATACATACGTATAATCTCGGTTACTTTTCTCACAGTTACTCATTTTTAACTTCGAGACACGATTTTATAATTTAATTTTCATCTAACATACATACCTACCTATTAACGTATTAACCTTTTTAGGAGTGTTATTTGTAAATGTAAATTATCACTGTACCCATGACAATGCAAATCATAAATTGTTTTGTGTCCAAAGGCTCTTCAAAGCACTATAATTTCATTATAAGCTTATTAAACATTATTCTGTATTTGGCATTGAAACGAAAATTAAGTATATGTTGTGGCAGCATAATTTAGCTGCTGTTGTTCTTTCATTTTACAAATTTAGAAAGGAGTTTGCAGTAGCGCATAAAATAAGTTAATTTAAACTGATTCTCACAAAAGTTATAAGTAATGGCGCTTTTAGGCTTCAGAAAATTTACTTAAAACCATGATTATGATTTTCATTATTTCTTTTTCCATTGAATAATAGTATGTATTCGTTATATCGCAGGTTTAATAATAAACAGAATTATTTCAAAATTTCAATTTTGTGGGAAAACGCAATTAAAGTTTGATGTGAACACACATATCTTCGCCATTTTTGGGAAGTTTAGTCATCTGTTAGGCTGAGCATATTCTCCTTATCAAGCTAATTAATTGTCTGTTGAGATCTCCAAAACGTAAAATTTGAATTAATTTCTATATTATTAAACGTGTGATATGAGCCTTTTATTTTGAAAGTGGCTACTATGTAATTTCCACCAGTTGTGCTTAAAATAGTCGGTTAATTCTAACTGAATGCATCTGTAAATCGTTCTACAATCATAAAAGAATGACAAAAATGTTTACTGCTTATTCAACTTTAAAAATAAACTGCTCATATTTTAATTTATATTTTTTCAATTTTATAATTATAACAGAGATTAAATTTTTTCGGCCATTTTTATTATTTTGTCTATTGTTGTGGATAGAGCAACGACCTATAGATCTATTTTGCCCCACTTGGATTTATAGTGTGTCTTTTTATTCATTATAAATTCCTAATCCTAAAATCCTAAATTTCTGCGCCCCCAGTTATGGGGGGTGTCTATAATCGAGAGTATGTTTCGGGCAGTTTTGTTAACCATGCTGCAGAATCTGCATCTCTCAAGCACTTCTTTTATAGCGTATGTATCCGCCAGTAAAATATACTTATGCTATTCCATAATTGGATTCGAAGTAGGTATCTTAACCTCGTCCCGAATACACCTCTCCTGATACCTTCTTAAGCCAATGAACAAACGGTGTATTATATGTATATTGGTTTGTCCAATATATCTTGAATATACATACCTACTTCCGCAATTCTTTTTTTATTACTATTTAAGGTAATTTTAAAGGCTTTTTGTAAATCGAACGATCGATGCAATGTTTCCTTAGGAATTGAAATTTCAGGGTACTTGGTTCGTATATCGATTTTTCTACGAAACTCTTCTGCTCCAAACCATACAAATCAAACTTTCAAACTTTATACAAAATTTAGAAAATTTAACAAATTTTCATGAAAATATTGAGCTTTTTAATCTGGTTTTGCAGCCGCTTAAAACTGCACTTTATTGTACTAAAATTATTAAATTTACTAAACTGCATATTCAAAAAAAAAAAAATCTAAAAAGTCTGCTCAAAATTATAATGGAAATTTGTTAAATTTTTTTAAGTTCTGTATAAAGTGTGGTTTATATGATTTTGGTTAAAGCATGAACCGTATTTTTATGAAAAAATAACACAAAAAAATTAACTTTAAAAACCTTGCAAATATTTAACAAAAATCACTATGTACTCATCACTGCTCCCCACTGTATATGCAGCATTTTCACCGTTACAAAGCAACACCACTTTTGGAAAGTTGTTATTGAGCTGAACTCATTATCGATACAAATTTTTAGATACCACCCTGTATGGCCAGCCAGCGTCAGTGCCGTCACACTAGCTGATAAACCCACTAAAGTTTCGTCGAACACTGGAAAATATTACTCACGAATAAGGTGCTATTAAGGTGTTTTTTCAGTGCAAATAAAATTATTTCGATGCTCAGTCGGTTTCCAAAAAATTCTAAAAAATTACCCACTTTTTTAAATCTTAGTCGAACACCGATAAATATTATAGAGGAATTAGATGCTATTTAGGTGCTTTTTAGGGAACCAAAATGAATTCCAAAGTGAGCACCTAAGTTAATTTTTGCACTCAGAAATTGCACCTAATTCCTTAGTTGTTGTTGTTGTTGTAGCGGCTACAACAACCCCGCCCAGATCGGTTGGTATCTCAGTCGTTGTCGTCAAGTTCCACTAACGGCAACCCTAGGAAGCGTGCAGCTTCTGCGGGGTTTGCCCATAAGGACAAGGCCGTTAGGGATGTCGGGTTTGCCGGGCATGCGAAGAGATGTTTCGAGTCATGTGGGGTCTCCGCATGCCGGACATTCGTTCGGCACATCCTCATTCAGCCTACTCAAGTAGGAGTTTAACCTGCTGCAGTAGCCGGAGCGAAGTTGTGCGAGTGTAGTGCGTGTCTCCCGAGGCAGATGAAGCTCCGTCTCGTCAATGTCCGGGGGTGGTGTGCCTAGAACGGCATTCACAGGTCTAGAGTCTACATAACTCGAGACTGAGTCCCTGTGAATGCCGTTCAGGGCCTGTCTGTAAGCTGTCGGGTCCAGAGGTTGCTTAATGAACCTCTGGACTTCGTCCGTTAGTTCATATAGATGCCTCCTGACGTGCCTAGGCGAGGGCTCCTCTGCAAGCAGCTGTCTGCTTGGGTGGCCACTTCTGTGGCTCCCGATCAGGAACTGCTTGCAGAGCATTATATTATGCTCCTTTACCGGGAGCTGTTGTTTCGGCGATCTAACCCCGTTTAGGTCGGCGAAGTATCTCAGAAGCTGCCTAATTCCTTAGTAATTTTTATCAGTTTTTGGGAAGGTGGGTCAGCTAGCGTGGCGGACGTGTTGTGTTCGAAAGGTCTAATTCCAGCCAACGTTCGCTGTGCAAATTAGGGAGGCTGAGAAATGTTCTTTGGAATGTTCTCTATGCAATGTGACTATTTTTAATTTTCTTAAAATTTTACCACACTGACTTATGGCCGCCTAGATCGTTTGAATACCACTATGTGTGCCTGTTCGTTCTGAGATTACGGGCCTTTTTCTCAAGTAGGTTTTAAAATTTATCTGCCCTTTATATTTGTTCTGAAAAAAAAAATGTATTTGAAGGGCAGATAAAACTATTTTACACGCTTCTGTGATAGCGAAAGCTCCCGCCTTAAAAATAGTGGCCGGATGTGGTAGTCGATAAACTTTTCGATTTGAAAGTCGTGCGTAAAAAAAGATGCTTAGAATCGTTCAGTAAAAGCATTATCCTTCAACACCTTTGCTGATGAAAACGTTGTGCTTAAGCTCTTTTTGGAAGACATAAGTATTTCGCGAATACTTGAATCGTTGAAGGAATACAGGATCTGTACATCGCCACATATGCAAACCGACCGTTGCCTAAAAGGCGCGTTCACTTCGATTCGTCATTTCAATCAGCGATCGATATTTTAGTGCTAGTACATATAAATAATCATTCGCACGCACATCCAAACACACAACCCCAGAAGAGGAAAAGGTAATGCTAAGTGGCTACCTGCCAGTCTTAGTGTCTACGCCGCTTCGACGTGCACTCTTCAACCTTCATTCATTTGGGCACTTGCTAAGCTATGTCACCATCATTATCAACACCAACACCAAAGCTGTAACAAACAAGTCTAGTGTCGCCAACAATGTACGCCAACACCGAAATCAGCTCACCAACACCCACCACCCACCCTGCCCATTTAGCGATGGCAATGGTGACGGCAACATTATGTACACAACGAACGCCAACTGTGGAAATGTGCTAAAGTCGTGACGGTTCTGGCGGTGGCAACAATACATACGGGCAGTTACTGTTGTCCTCCAACGCATTATTTCGTTTTCACCCTCGTAACAGTACGACATGGCTTACTTACATGTGTATGTCGTACTCGCACCCGCTCTCTTTATATGTAGCTCTACTTCATTTTTGAGGCCGCCTTTGTGCTTTGCTCGCCCATTTTAGGAAATCCTGTTGGCCGCCGTTCACTGCCACAAACTTCAAAATCAACAAAAACAACTACAACTACATCGTGCACCACATACGGGCCCAATATAGCACGCACACTTAGCTTGGTGGGGAGTATCGGTGGACAACAAACGCAAGCAGTAAAGCGACTGCTTATGCAATGTAAAACATTTTGCTTTCCTTGCTGTCCATCGGTTGGTCTCATTGCTTGGCCCATCAACGGGTCGTCAACGCTCGCTCGAACTGGTTGTATCTGGCTGGGCTGGTTGGCCTCAATAAAGCTTTTGAAGCTACTTATGGTTGGTTGGTAGGAACAAAAAAAATCTCGTCCGGCTTTTGCCTTTCAAGGAAGCGCACAAAGCTGACACTGACAGACAACAGGAACGAACGGCAACAACGGACGCAGCAGAATCAGCAGCAGCAGCTGAAAAAGAATGACTTTAGTTACAACAAATCAGCAATGGCAGGAGAACAAGAATAACAACTGCCAAGCGGTGGCACCAGCCGGCTAACCAGCAGTAAGCGGAATTGTAGAAGCGTACCAACAGCGTGCAGTGTGTGCTTACCTTGATGAAGCATGAAAAAGCTGTTCGTTTTTTTTTTGTAGTGACTTGGTTGTTTCTTGTTTTTTTTTCTTTTCATTTGCTTGCCAGTATATGTATGTAGTTGCTGTTCTCAGTCACCGCATCTCGCCTTTCTCTTATTTCCGCCAAGTGTCATGAGACCGAAAATAAAAAGCAACTAGCAATGCGGACATTAAATTTTTAATTGTTAATTGTAAAACGATGTACAGTCAGTCGCACAACCAATCAGTCAGTTGCGGAGTCAAGCAGGGAAGCAGGTCTGTAGGTCTGTTGCTAGATTGAAAACTCTGTCTGTCAATGATGAATCTGTTCGGTTGAATATTTCGTGTCGCTATTTTTCTCTTTTATTTTTTCTGATTTCTTGTTGTTTATATGTTTTTTGCTGCTTTCTTTACTTATTATCTGGCATTTTATTTATTTTCCTAGTAATTCTCAGTCGTTAGTGTATTGCGGTTGGAGGTGTTGTTTGTCGACCATTTGCGAAAAAGTACTAACAAATATGTATGTATGTATGAACGTATGCATATGTGCTTAAATACATTCCTTTTTTTATCAACGCTAAAGCAAAAAAGTGTACATAATAAATAATTGCGATATCCCACCGGGTTTGATAAGACGGCTATGGCGCAGCAGCGAATTTCATTTCAATGCCTTAAATCTCATTTAATTTTTGCCATTTAACGTTTCTCTTTCTTTCTCTAATTTGAATAGGTATGTACATATTTCGTCAAATATTTTTTTTAAAGGCAAAATAGCGGAAAAAAATACTTAACCCTTAATGGCCACACCTATTAATAACATATTGGTCACTTGGGTTCAGTGGGCTCCACATAAACCTACAACAGATGACATTTATGTTCAGTTTAGCATTTTTTCTTTCTAATCGTATCCACTTAAAAAATTTACGCCTTTCGCCTGGTCGCCTGTACGATTGGCAATAGGTTCGTTTGAGCCGTAGTAAAATCACCAGAAAGAACTAGATCTGCTAACTCTATCCTAACCAGTTTCATGCGGAGTACCCAGCCGACGTCAGATTTATTCCTTAACAAGGATATTGTACTTCGCCCTCTGGAGCTTATTTGTAGGTGAACTACTTCAGATAATATCCAAAAATTACATAGTTTGCCAAGGATTCACGGATGATGTAGTAATAATAGTGAGGGGAAACTTCGAAAATACTTTCCCGTACGTTATTCAAGTGCTATACTTATCCTGACAAAAAGATGGTGCGGCGCGGTCGTCATCTCTTTTACCTGGAGGAAAAATCTGTCAGGCATTTATTCGATACCACTGGAAGGAATAGAAATAGAAAAACGAACCTCCGGCTTCTTTCTGGAATACTAACGTGACACTGGCCGCTGGCAACATGGTCGCCAAATTTAAAACTGTGCATGCAATCAGGTTGGTTTGAAGACATGTAAGGAAAGGTCTAGGGAATTACTCAACTGAGTACCAAATTGGAACTGTGCGGATTCCTAGTGAAGTATTTAACAAAAACTGCACATTTAACCTAAACTTACCTAGATCCAGATTCCTCTGTGACTTTAAGAGCAAGGACTGGTATATGGATTCATCGTTTTAGCTCAGAACTTTCCATGTAGTTGTTGTTGCGTTTCTCTCCCAAAGAGAGAGTTTTTTTGCTGGCGGCTTTTGCGTTTTTTTTTTATGTAACATGTGCAATTCATGTAAACTGGCGTTGATTTTTTGAAGTTTTTTTGCGAACGGGTTTGCGCGTTTTATTGCATAAGAAATACATCTTGAAACTTATACTTTATTCAGATTAAAAAGTTCGAAATTTTAATGAAAATTTGTTGTATTTTTCTAAATTTTGTAAAAATTTTGAAACTTCGATTTAGATGCCTTTAGATTAAAAGCGAAATATCAACATTAATAAACAAAAAGGAATATAAGACATCTACTTAATTGTTTTATATATATACAAAAAAACAAAAAATTAATTTTAAATGTACACACTTTTTTAGGCACTGTATATACATACATACATACATTTTGAACATTATTCATTGAAATGTGTCATATTTTAGAAATATCTTTTCTACTTATTTTTTATATATTAAAAAATATCAACACTATATATTTGTCGCACTGTATGTACGTACATAACATATGCATATGTAAGTTAAAAATATGCACAAAGAAATCGACAATAATTATGTATCTACATATTCATATTCAATAAAAAATTGTGATATTACTTTTTTATGTTTAACATGTCACAACACATGTTCTCGTCATAAGCTATGCCCTGAGCCTTAACAAGCCAGGTGGTGGCTTTTTCGAGCATTTTTAGCAAATTTTTATCAACCAAATCATATCACATTTCGTGCTAAATATGTCATGGTCAAACATGTGCTATAACAAAAGGAGAGCTTATTGTCGCCCTGCGGCGCAACACTAAAGAAAAAAAACTGAAAAGGAAATATAAAAAAACAAAAAAAAACTTACAAATGATGTCAACTAACCGTAATAGTTTTAAATGAATAAATTGAGCGGCGAAAAAATAAATTTATTTTTATAACTTTCATGTCTTGGTAAAACGTTTATTCAATCGTTGTCGTCAAGCTCTGCTAACGGAAGACCCAAGAAGCGTGCAGCTTCGATAGGGTATGCACATAAGGACAGAGAGGAGGTTAGTAGAGTAGGGTTCAGTGAGCATGCGGAGATATGTCTCGAGACATAGGATGTCTCCCCACAAGCCGGGCACTTGTTTGGCACATCTGCGTTTACTCTGCTCAGGTACGAGTTTAACCTGCCGCAGTAGCCAGAGCGAAGTCGGGCTATTGTGGTCCGAGTCTCCCGAGGCCGCCGAAGCTCTGTTTCGTCAACGTCTGGTGGTTGTGTACTTATGTACATTTAAGTCTTAACTATGACACTTATGAATGCTTTTACTTCTCGATATTTTTTTGGGGTTCCTCGTGTTTTAGTTTTTGGAAGCTTTTAGAATTTTTGGGGGCTTTACGCGATTTTTAATCGTTTTTCGGAATTTTTTGGCACTTTTTATGAAATTTTCGTAATTTGCCTTTTCGGGATTCTTCGTGTTTTACTTTTCAAAAATTTTCAAGACTTCAAAACCTTTCAAAATTTTTGCTTTGTTTTACGCTTTTATTTTTGGTCATAAGGACCAAATATTAATAGATATTTCTAGCTCAAAAAATTTCAACAGTTACTAAACTTGTTTGCCTTTTCTTATAAATGGCACGGCGTCTCACATTAAAAGAATAAAAGTGATGAAAGCTTTATTGCAGAACGCAAAGGAAGCTCGATTGAACGAGCGATGCGATCTAAATACGGAAGTTATATTCTTTACACCCTAATCGTTCTTGTTTTTATGTGGTTCTTGGTCTAATTCGCGGCCTAGCTTCGTTTTACTAATCAGTATAATTTTCTCGCTTAGCTTGTAATCTCTTCCGTACGTCCTACGTCACTTCATGCCCACTTGTAATTTTATTGCTAAGAAACCTTATGGAACGAGTGAACGGAACTCCGATCGAAAACGTTTACCTTCTCGCTTGCAATGAGCTAAAGCGACGTCAGTTACCTTTGCTTTTTAACCAGTTATGCAGCTATAAAAATAAATAATAAATAAACAAAAAAAAAAGTGCTACAGAAAATCCAAACAGCTTTTGCAAAATATCAAAAAAAAAAAAACAGATTGCTGTCGTTTCTGCTGTCGCTCAACAAAAGCGGCTGTGGCGGTTGTGGTCCGGTATATTTGGCTCGTTGTTGTTGTAGCTGTTACATCGTTACGTCGTTATTGTTGGTTTTGTTTTTCGTTTCACGTTGTCTTGTCTGGTCTGGTCCTTGAACTGTCAATACGAACGAGCGTACCAAACCGAACCGAAAGCACAACACAAAACCAGAAATCGAGGCTGATGCACAAAATTATTGCATGAAGAAAAAAGCGCCGATGAAACAGGCAAAAACCAAGCAACAATACCAGCCGCAGTCGATACACAAACACAACGAACACTGCAAAAGCACAGCATACGAAGGGAAGCAGCAGGCTGGATTGAGGTGGATGCAGTCAGTTCAGTTCGTTTTGCCTTGCAACGCCTCAAAGTTGGAGCCGCCGCATGTGTTTGTTGTTCGCTTTGCTATGCTTTTAAATCGTTACTCGCTACTTTTAAAGTGGTTAATATTACCGTTCTTACTGCTCTTGGTGGTGTTGTTGTTGTTGTTACACTCCTTTCGCTTCAAGAGGCCGCCAGACAGACATGCAGGCTGACTAGCCTATGATAGGTTCGTTTGACTTGGTCGTTTGGTCGGTTGAATGCCAGTCGGTTTTAAGCCTTTGTGTGCAACTCCGACAACAACTCCGAAACCGCACCTCAGTCCTCAGTGTCTGAGCTGTTGCGAGCTGCCACAACCCAGCCTGTCTGCCAGTCTCTGAGCACCGACACCCTAG
>NW_023458556.1:27902035-27904960 GCF_013731165.1 Rhagoletis pomonella
AACTCAGGTCTTTCTGCCTTTCTTTTATTGCTTATTAATAGACGCGTCTTCTGACTTCTCTCTTCTCGGTATCGCTCAAGCGTCGCTTGTGTAACTAGAAGTCATTCAAATTACTTGACCAGTATTACACCAGTTGAAAATTTAATTTTCTCTGTTACGCAGTGTAGTTTGAGCTTTAGAGAAAAAAGCTAGCGCAACTTTAAAATCCTCGCATAAGTACATATGTACATATGTATGTATTTAGTATAGTCATCGTTCCCGCTGTGCAATTTGTTTTGTTTCTTTTATTGAATATTTTTGGCATGCCATTTATGCAGTTTGATTTTTTTTTGAGTTTAGCTCACGGTTTGCTTTGAGAAAAAACGGAAAAAATCTGCATTCTGTAGGTATTTTGTCTTAAAAAGACATTGTCCTGTCTTTACTCCTATTCGTTTCAAAAATTCAATTTCACATCTCCGTTTCTGCTCTCAATTACTTGTTAGTGCAACGTGCCTCAGTTGACCAGAGTCATAAGGCGCAAGAATATTTATAAACTGAGATGATAAAATAAAGGAGCATCCGGCTCGTAGATCTGTTCTCCGCCTTTATGTCGTCATCAAAGGCACAGCTTGGAATTTAATTGTTCTGTTCTCCCGGATGCAAGCACAAATTCCTCGTAAGCATAAAAAAAAAATCATAAGAGCCTTGAAAGTGCCGGTATGATGTGAGCACGCAGTTGAGTGCGGGCATTCCACAGATGCATAGCACATTAACACGCTTCTAGCAGTTGTTCTTGTGCCATGGATGCGGCTATTTTGGGACTGTTTGCTAAATCGAAATGAAAATGTTTACATAATACCATGCCTGCCGCGTTAGACGGACCACGGACTACGGACGACGGACGGTACGCACCAGGCAACCGGTAGCAAACAGCAGCAGCTCCAGCGCCACATGGGCACCGATGACGTCGTCGTCGTCGTCGTCGCCGTCGTTTCCGTAGCAATCAAAAGTCGAGGAAGGTGAGAATATTGAATTTTAATGGCTGGCCGCATCAATGACGGCCGCGTACAGCACTGGTTTATATCCAATTTAGCCGACATTTCATTGGATGGGCGGGCGGCCGCAGCGCTCACGCATTTTTAAACACGCGCGTGCACATATGTACATACATACATAAATATGTGTCTAAAAACAAACGGCATTGTATTTATTCCTAGCGTGAATTAAATTATATTTGTTTGTACATACATACATACATACATACTACAAATGTACATATTTACCCTTCCTTCCACTATGTTGTTTACAACAAGAAAATAAGCAACAACAGACAATGAATGACATAATAGATTTGGCGTTGCGTTGCTGCTAGCTTGCTAGTTGCTGGCTGGCTGTGTGAGAAGAACGCGCTTTTCATGTTCGCGCGAAAGGTCAAAGAACACGGTCAAGGTAAGCGAAATATGCAGCAGCACCCACGGCGATCGACGCACGCTTGTTGCACTCTTGCGTTGCAATGTCAATCTCAAGCTTGAACGCTTGACGCTGTACTTTCTACGCATTTGCAGCTGCATGGAAGTTTGTATGCGATTGAAGGGGGCTGAATTATTAAAATTAAAATTTAAGTACATAATGTTTTTGGTTGACATTCTTCCGAGCTTTTCGTTAATAATTATTTATATTTTGCAATATACTTATAATATTTCACTTTCTTTCTTGTTCTTCATTTCTTCAAGTGTTTTGCGTTTCGTTTGTATTTAGTGTTTTGCCGGCTGTTCGTTGATACTCGTAGGTCTCTTTGTGATTATATTTAACTGGAAATTAAGCCGCGTGTGTTTGATAAGCACCCTGCAGGGAAAGCTACCAGTTGTGAACCAGAATGCTACCAGTTTGCGATTCAGCCCAACTATTTCACGTTGTATCCTTTTTCAATGATAGCGACTGGTATTTTTAACATGGCGGTGTCATAGGAGATGTCAATTGTCCGCTCCTGCATCAGCACGCTACCAGTAGAGATACTAGTAGCATCATACCAGTTGACGGGATAGACTGCCTATTCATTCCCCGTGAAAAGCATAAGTATGTCATTTTGCTCGCGGCGCTGCAACAGTGGTAATGGTCGACAGAGTAAAGCTTTGGCACGCCAAATCAAGAGATCCGAGTTCGAATCTCAGTGGGCGAATGTTTTTTTATTTTTTCTTTTTTATTTGTTTATTTTTTATTTATATCTCTTATGTAATTTTTAAATTTATTGTTTTAAAAAGAACAAAAATTTATTTATTTTAGTTTTTTTATGGTATTTGAGTATTTACATTTTTTCCAAATCAAATTAAATTTATGTACAATTTTTATATTATATTTAAATTAATTTACTTACTTTACTTTAACAACCTCCACGCGCACTCGAACCTGAGATCTCAGAACCAGAATCGGTAGTCTTCACTCGACGCCACAGCCGACATTTGTGATGAAGGCAATTACCCACGTTTTAGTTTTGGTTATGCCTATTCAAAGACAGATGTCGCTGATCGCATAAGTTGTACGAAATCGCCGAAATGGTAGGCCGTCGCTTTAGCACATATTGGTTAGTGAACTAGTATTTATACTGGCTGGTTTGGCGGAGAACTGGTATAATTATAGTCCATGACGAACTGGTATGACTCTCCCATTTAATACCAGTTTTCGAACTAGAATTTCTACCAACTAGTTTACTTTTTTCTGCGCGGAACTGGTATAATTATGGTTCATAACGAACTGGTATGACTTTTATCCTTAAATAATAGTTCATGAACTGGAATTTGTGCTGGTTTAGCTTTTCACTGCAGGGCATATACGAATCAATGCTCTTAATTGTTTAGTATTTTTTCAAATTTTTTACAGAGAAAATATGCTTTGTCTGCAGTTTTTTCTACACTCACCAGAATATGTATCCGTACAGTGTTTTTTTTT
>NW_023458556.1:27904970-27923666 GCF_013731165.1 Rhagoletis pomonella
ACAAAATTTTTTAGAATTTTTTTGAGCATGCAGTTTTGTAGCGCACTCAATTTCAGCACAATAACATGCAAGTTTTAAGTGGCTATAATCTACCGTTGATTTTTGGGAATTTTTTTCTGACGCTCTTCGTAATTTTTCCCCATACAAAAAAAAAACTATCACGCATCCGTTATATGGAGAAAATGAGCAACATCATCAGAAAAAAATTCTCAAAAATCAACGGTAGATTATAATTGAGTGAGCTACAAAACTGCATACTCAAAAAAATTCTAAAAAATTTTGTTTAAAAGTTGAGAATTTTGGTGAAAATTTGTCGAGTTTTCCTAAATTTTGTAAAAACTTTGAATCATTAATTTATATGTAATTTGATGCAGAATGAACTATATTTCTAATAAAAAATTAACGAAAAAAATTTATTGCTTATGTATATTTTTTTATTATGTTATTTATTTATTATATATTTCTATTAAAAACTAACGAAAAAAATTGAACACGAAAAACATTGCAAATATTAAAAAAAAGTAATTGTACGTTATTAAGTGAATGTGATAAAGGATTTATGATAAAGTTAATACAATTTTACCTCTATTATTTACAAGTAATTTTAAGATTTTTGAAGTCGGTTAAAAATGCACAGGTTCTTACCACAATTTGTGCAAGTGGGGTAATTGTGGATCCTCGATACCAACATTGTAAAAAAAAATATCGATACCAGCTAAGGGTTAAAGCGCTCACTCCTTGGCAGGCAATGGCAAATCTCCGAATGTTTTACTGTAATGAAATAGATATTCATTAAATTTTTTACAATTCGTAGCCGGCAGAGAACTGTAGGCCTCTCTTAAGTTATATATCAACATCAAAACGCATACCACAACTTGGAGATGCTTGGCCCAAAGAATTAAAAAAAATATTTCGTTTTGGTTTGTATTTATTTCGGCTATAAGCTTAGACTTCTGAATTAATAGTCACAAAGAAAGTATGTATATCATTGCTGCATTTTTTTACGCTGTGACAGTCGTTAACCTCTAAAGACCAGTAATTAATTACCTACCAACCTTAATTAAACAGTTTTGTAGGTTAACATACATAAAACTCAAGTGCAATGTAAACTCATAATGACCGATTTTGCCACATTTCAATGTGAAATTGCTTTAAGTTTCTCATGTTCATGCGCTATCAGTCATTCATTTTTGACTCCAGAGCGCACCTATATCAAAAAATATTGTTTATCATTAAAATGCAACAGTTCACCGATGAACGATAGCGTAGTGAACCCCATTCCTATCGTTTGTCAATAAGTCAGCCTTTGGCATTTACAGCACCTTAGCTGAAGCTTCAAGGCACAGCTGATCAAATGGCCTGCAAGTGATACAGTATGCGTGTCAGTAAAAAAGTTCCACTCTATCTATCGTCTAGTTGCTTTTAACTAGAAAAAAAATAACAGTTATCAATCAACTCGTGAAATTTACTCGCGTATCTTACTTGAGCTTCTCACGTCATTATCAGTCATTTTATCAGTTCTACTAATTAACTTGCACATACATACATCGTCTTCAAGTTCTTTGTTTCCAATCGAGTTTCTAGTCGATGCTAAATATTTATCGAATAAAGAAAAATATATAAAAAAATATGCGCTTATGTTTTTTTTGTATATATTTTCCCTTACTTACTTATACTGTTTTCTGCTGCCTTCCGTTTGCTTCGTTGTTTTGTATTGAGTTCATTATCGTTATCGCAATCACAATCGCATCGAATTCACTGTCTTTCATTTACGTCCAACCTTTGTTTGTATTTACTTAAACCCATATAAGTTGACTTTTTTTCAGTGCCTTTGTGCTTAAAACATCGGTGTATATTCTTTATTTAGTCTATATAATATATATATAGTAAAAAGGTGTACATATTGATATACACAATTGATGATTGTACTATTTATGTAGTATGTATTTTTAATTTGTTTACTTTTTCTTTGCTCAAGTTCCTGGAACAGTTCAACGTTCTAACTCTTAACACCTTTTTCTTATTGGCTTTTGTTCAGAATATAATGATATAATGTTTGTACGTCGGCTTTCAATAACAGACTTCATGTTGATGTGGCTTATACGGATTTTTCCAAGGCTTTCGATAAAGCCGGTCACTCAACTTTATTCTCTAAACTAATAAGTTCTGGGTTTCACTGGATTTTCCTAAAATGGATAAAGTCGTACCTTTTCAATTGTAAATGTGTAATCGTTGTTGATAACGTCTCTTCTTATTCTTTTATCTTCTGGTGTTCCTCAGGGTAGTATTTTGGGGGGTCCCTTGTTTTTTGTAATTTTTATTAATGACATATGAATTTTTTAAACAGTATCAAGCCTCTCTTTGATTCATACAATCTTCAATCAGAATTCAACAATGTCGTGGCATGGTGTGATAAGAATCGACTTCAACTAAATATCAAAAAATGTTATCATGTGTGATTTTCTAAGTGTAAGCACTTAAGCATTTAATCCCTACCTCATATTTTATAAAGTGCTCGCTTCTTAAGACTCTCATTGAAAATTCTGATCTTGATGTAATCTTTGATTACGCTTTCCAGTTTCTTAGCCATTGAATTATGTCATCGCCAAATCATATTCTACATTCATTCGGCGTTTTGCTTCCGATTTTACGGATGCATACACTTTAAAGTCACTATTTACTTCGCTCGTTCGGTCTAAGCTGGAGTATGCCGTCTTTATATGGAGACCGTATCACCAGTGCCACATCAGTAGGCTTGAACGCATTCAGAAGGATTTTCTTCAATTTGCACTCAGATCGTTGAACTTCGCTGGTTTGCATTATTAAACTTAAAATCTTTACAGGGTAAAATAAGTATACCGTACTTTCACTCTGTTTTGTGTTTGATATCATAAAAGGGATAGTTGACTCTCCATTACTCTTAGACTATGTTTAAACTGGCACCTATTTGGCAATTAAGAATCTTTACACCAATTTGGGCCTTAATTGTTACCCAATTTATCATACAAAAATTCAAATTATTAATTGCCAATTAATAAGTAATTGGCAATTAATTTGTGCCAGATTCTCTATGCATCCCTGCTAGGTATGTTCAATTTTGACTTGGAGTTATGTTTATTGAACAAAGAGCAATCAGCTGTTTGTTTCTGGTCCTCTTTTACAGCTGATATTCCATCAGGAATGGAAAATCGAATTATAAAATTGTACCTTATTTACGGAAAACTTTACCTAAAAGATAGATGTACCTAAAAAGTAAATATTTATTTCTATATAAAGAAAAGTAGGAGGATAACCATACCCATCGATACCATATCAGCGTCTGTAATCACATTAAACAAATTTTGGCTATGAAAAGAATCTCTTGGAGCAGCGCGAGACAAAACTATGTTGTAGAAAAGGCGAATCACTTTCCTCTCGGTTGTTCGATCTGACGCTTTAAAAATAAATATTTTGCGTCTATCTGGGGAAATCAATTACGGTTGCGTTACTTTGACCACACTTCTGTATCATTTGTATGCCTCTTAACAAAGAAGCGAAGCTATTAGACCAGTTGCCCGCTCCAGAAAATGCATTGAAATGTCAATAAAAAGAAAGAACTGATTTCCTGATAAGTTATTTGGTTACGTTCCAAACTTCTACTTTTTTTCAATTTAGATAAGCAGGATCATATTTTATTTATAAAAGACCATATTTTAATGTACAAGAAAGAGATGCTTTTACCGAAAGTTTTTTTTTTTTTGGAAATTTTGTTAAAAATTATGGATAGCTCCTAAACCAATATAATTCGGTTGGAAAATTTAATAAGCTTCACTAATGCAAAAGGAAATTTCGATATTGGCCAATTAAATTTAGCAAATACAATTAAGTGAGGGAACTTTGGATTCAGCGAAAAATTTTACTAATGCCACAGGTTGCATTTCTTGTCGACTAGCCTAAAAAAGGAAGTGCTTCTGACCAGATACTTAAATCCAGTTTTATTCGAAACTTTTCAAGATTTTCACGGGATCATTCGAAATTCTTTCGGGACTCGGCGTGTTTTACTTTTCGAAGTTTTTCGGAAACTTTTGGAGCTTTGTAGAACTTTTTTGGGAATCTCCGTTTTTTATTTTTAGTGATCCAGAACTGTTTCGGAACTTTTATATGTTTTATATGCTTTTCGTATTTAATTTTTCGGGATTGGTGAACATTTCGGATTTTTTCAGGTCTTTTCGGATTCCTCGCGTTTTATTTTGTGGGACCTTTTGGAAGTCTTCCTATTTAACTTTTCGGGATTTTTTCGCAACATTTTGGGAATCGTGTTTTATTTTTTGAAATCATTTCGGAAATTCACACGTGTATGTATAGGTATATTGAGCCCTAAATGCAAAAAAAAACGCAAGCGCCATTTGTTTTTTAATTTTTTTTTGTATGCAGAAATGCATCTTGAGTGCTCTAATTTCTGCATCAAAAGAAATTTTTGAAAAAATGTCGCTTACGTTATTTTCGCGGTTAAGGTTCGATATGTACATACACACATGTGCGAAAGTAAGTGATTGAATTGCATTGATTTCTCGCCTGGCATGTGACGGAGTATGATTTCTTAGCCTTTCACTGCGCCTTCGCTTCAATAGATAATTTTTCTTGAAGTTTACAGCTCTACTATAACACATTTTCTCTTTTCTATTTATTTACTCATTTGTTTTTTTTTTTGTTTTGTTTTAATTTTCAAGAACTTTTACTGCATTTGCAGTAACTGCCACAGTTGCTAGTTTTATTTGTTTGTTTTGTAGTTTTTGCTGCTTCTAGATAATGTTACTTGACGAGCGCTTTTATCTTCAAGTAGTTACAAGTTTATGCGAGAGTGTAACTTGTACAAGAATGTATGTATGTATGTACTTACATACATATAAGTTCGTGTGCATGTGCGTGTTGAAGTTTCACCTTTCCTTCGCTTATTACCCACTTATGGACGAAACGAAGCGACTCAAATTGAGGGCCGTTAGACTTCAATTTCTATCTATGTATTCCTATCACTGCAATGACTTCTAAAAAAGCATGTATGTGCATTAGGGTAGTCCAAAAATAAAAAATAAAAGTCGGAACTATAATGCTCTCACCCCTAAGACTGTTATATACCAAAAAATGCACCCCTGATTTTCTTATTTTTATGTCAAAAAATATTTAGAGGTCGCTTAAAGTTTTTCATTTTTTTATATGAGAAAAAAAAACATTTTTTCGTAAAAATGGCATAGAATTAGTAGTCCACTTGCAAAGTACGCTACGTAAATTTTTTTAGATTTTTAGTTTTTGGTGGGTAATATGTAGTTTCATGTCCACTAACAACACAGTGTAAAATCTTACTATATTCTGAAAAAAGATAGCATCAAGTATTAACTCTTCTTGCAAAAGTCGCTATCATACATATGTATTTATAAACCTTCAAAAGTCTCCATCTTCTAAAGAGCTTAGAAAACTGTTTTAGGTCGTATAGACTGTTAATGTTATGTTATATACATAATTTTATTAGGCTCTTATTTATTCAAATTTTCAGGTAATAAAAAAAAATTCAGTTTAGATGTTACTTGTTGTCTCACTTGGTTTTATTTATATGGTATATAAAATCACATAAGGCTATTTGCAAGTGGACTACTCAATTCTTGAAATTCAACATTTTTCGATCGGAGACTTCCAATAATTATACCCAATTGTTTATTTAACCATTTTGTAATATTAGCTTTTTTTATAGGTCCAAAAAATGCAATGATTGGACCCATAAAAAATCGTTAGTACTAAAAATGGTAAAATAATCAATGGGATATTATTATTGGAAATCTCCTGGAGAGAAGCAGAGTTTTCCGATCGCAAAATATTGATTTTCATTACCATTTGTACGAACAATAGTTTTTCTTATATAAAATACATGGAAAACTTTAAGAGCTCTGGGCGATCTCTAAATGTTTTTGATTTAAAAAAAGTGGTTTATATTCCGACTTTTATTTTATTATTTTGGCCCACCCTAATGAATATTTCTACACATGGGAATAGTATCGACATGTTTGTTTGTTTGTTTGTTACTTATACTTCGGTGTTAATTTTCAATGAACAACAGTAAATAGCGAAGAAAAATATTTTTTTGCCGATACTTCCAATCTAACTTTGAGCTACTTTTCTATATTATCGCCTTTTGGTTTCCGTTGTTGCTTACATTCTTATTACTATTGCCATTTCTGTTGTTGTTTTGTTTCTATTAGTGCGTCCAAACAATCAATTCAATTGTAATTCCTCTTCATTTGGAGGCCGGCCTCCCCACTCGTCGTCGTCTATGTGCTCTGGTGCTGCCATTGTTTGACGCTTGACTGTTGCCGGTTGTTGTCAATATAGTCAGTTGACTGTTAGCGTTTTTTCACCGTTATTGTTGTTGTTATGTTTTGTGGTTTCGTCAATTCGTACATATCTGTACTCTTACATTTTTATATTTATGCACATTCATTATGGCAGTCAGTTCGTCAGTCAATAAATTGTTTGGAATGTGTGCCAATTCTTAGTCATTGTGCGTGGGATGTACGTATGTATGTATTCGGTGCGTGCAATTGTTGGCATACTTACATACATATAAAAGTGCATATTCGACTTATGTAGTTGTGTGTTTTTTTTTACAGAAACGTACATATACAAAATATTAGTTTTTATGATGTCCAATTTCGTTTACTGTAGTGTTTTGCAAATTCAAGTGGGCGCTGAATTGAAGTTCAAGCGAATCTGTAGTTATAGTGAAATACTTAAGTTTCTCAAATCAAAAATGGTGTTGTTATAAAATCACGTTTTCTGATTTAAAATAAAGTGCACTTTTTAAGTTTGCGATTATGAGGCTAGCTTGGCTGAGCCAAGAGATCTCGCATTTACCATTAGTTGGTTCTTAATGTTACCAAGAAAGTGAATTGTCGAACTTTAACAATTTGCTAGTTCTTTGGTCTGCAGTTTTCTTGATTTTTGGGTGAGGAGAAGAAAGCAGAGCCAAGCTAGCTGATTCGCAATCTTCCAAAAGCTAGACAGTGACATAAAATATGCAGTGCCATACATTTTTTTTAACTCTCTGTCCTATCTTGAATGCTTGTGCTTGAGATTAAGACAGGGTCCCGCAATTACCCCAACGAGTATCTTGAAAATAGGCCTTGGATGTATTAGAATATAGTTGATGCTTTTTGGATGTTCTTTCCTAAAAAATGTCGCCTTCGATGGCATTGCTGTGTCTAATTCTGTCCGCCAATAATTGAGGGAACGGCGCATGCTTTGCGCGTTTCTCAGTTGTAAGTTTATTCCGGTTTTCGCTAGCAAATCAGATCGTTAGTTCCCTTTAATTTATTTTTAACCGACTTCGCAAAAAGGAGAAGGTTATCAATTCGTCGGATTTATGTACTATGCTACCGCATAACTTTGAACCAAGTCAACCGATTTCTATAATTCGGAAAGTTAGTGTCTCTGAGGTGGTCCCATACTAATTTGGTTTAGATCCGATCATTGGATCACGAAGATATTCACGGCCGACTCAGCTGCTTTAGTTTCAGTTGCAATATACAGAAGGTTTTTAGTAATTTTCCATCTGTCCATAAAGAAGTGGTAGTTGCGGGTTGCTGGATCGAAGTTCATTATTCTATCCGTCTTACGTCTGCGGCACCTTTTAAACAGAGGCTTAAGGAACGACATAGTCTGATTTACCGTTGTGTTAACTGTCTTGTTACCTTTAATCTCTATGACGAATCTTCCACTGAAGTTTACGGTCCTAGCTGCTGAGCTAGGTGTTCTATCTGTTATCTTCAATAAGATCTTGGTGATAGCAAATGACCACATCAGCGGCGATAAAACACCTCTATAAGCAGTTACTTGTTTGCGTTCCTCAGTCACCACTGTCCGTAAATTCAATAGTTTGGCGATACAGTGATATATGGCTGTACTAATGCGACAAAGTCAAGATCCTCCAATAATGCTCCTGCACCACTCCACTAAATCGGTGGCGCTAGTAGGAGCCAAATAGTGAGGTGCGAGTCAAAACGGCATCAGTTGCTCTAAATTGCTATGAAAAATCCATGGAGAAGAGTGGAGTCTCTCTCCAAAGGCAAGATACCAGCTGTATGGAACCATAATCAAGTCTGTTATGGAATATTGGGTTTTTGTCTGTTTGAATTCACTAGAAAAGTTTACATTAGCTAAGAAGAAGAGAGCGCGCAAAGAGCCACTCTTTTTTGGAATCAGCGAACCCTTGGACCACCCCTACTCAAGCGCTTAACGCTATGATAAGAGTCGGCTTTCACCGTCCGCTACCCCATCAGGTTAAGAAGAACTGGGTTCGCCTTTGGCTTCATACATACCTGAAAGAATGGATCGGTGCGTACCAAGGCTGGCTCTGTGAATAGGAGCATCCGGAGGGCTGACGGAACGCCTCGAATGACTATGTACATATATACGTATTAGTGTAATACCAATTAGAATAGCTAATATAACTGGAGAATTGGTTAGGCACTTCTGGAAGTCATCTAACCCGACTGCTATATTCTTCCTTTAGGAGTTCCTGTGTCAAGTAGCAAACTGCTCCTGCACAGATGGAATTTTGGTATTTCTGACCGGTAACCGGAGGTGAAAGGAGCTTACTCTAAGCTGAGCGCAAACTTTCTCGGTTCAGACATGAGTGCGAACCATGCACTCTGTCCATTAGGAATTCTTTAGCTTTGCAATTATTTTTTCAGCTGCGATAAGTAATTGTGCGTACTTCAAAAACTAAGCCGGCAAGAATCTTCTAACTTTTAGCTGCTTTGAATAGATTTTTTATATATTATTTTCAATTGCTTACGCTCCAAAATGTCTAGCGAATATCTCTGTTTTTAAGTGGCACTTCAGTATTCTAGCTAGCGACTCACATTGGCTTGGCCACCGACAGCGGGGGACGTAAACATCTGCAGCTTGGTCGGCATGGTTGATTGTTAATAATTCGTTCGTTGATAAACGGCGAATTGGCCACTTGAGTCAAATTGAAATTTCAATTTAAAATCAGTTGGCTCGACGCGTATAAACGACGGACATCGGGCAAGGCGTGCGCGGTTTCTGTGCAGTATTTTAGTACAGATAAAATAATATTTTTCACAAACAACAGCTGAACAAATTTTGAAAGTAAAATTGAGAACAACAACGAAAAAAGAAACAATAGTCACTGTAATAATATTTTCGCATTCACGAGGTAACTATGTATGTACACATAAAGACGAAGCTAGAAATTATTGCTAATATGATAATATTGTGTATTTATGTAGGTATGTACATTAGACTGCATCACCGAAAAAAGTTGCGGGTTTTTCTGCCGGAACTACAAAATTATTATTATATTTGAAGACGTTCACCAAAATATTTCGGAAAAATATAAAGATCTGCGTGAGCCGGACTAATTTGAAAATATCTACAAAAATGGCGCTTTTATGAATAAAAATAGTTCCTGAAAGAACTTTTTGAAAAAAAAAATCCCCTCAGATGACAAACCAGTTTAAACTTAAAAAATTCGCATAAAACTATTAAAATATTTTTCAACGGAATCGTAAAAATGAGATTTTTTATGATGTTTTTTAACTTTTTTCAAAGATTGGTATAAAAAAAAACTGGAATAAATGAACGAAAACTATTCCGATTTAGACTTCAAAAATCTCATTATTACGTTTCCGTTGAACATTTTTCGATCGAACTCACGTAAATCTTAGTATTTTTCCGATATATTTTGGTTCAAATCTTAAAATATAAAAGATTTTATAATTCCAGTGGAGAACCGATTTTTTTTTTGTATGGGGAGTGATGCAGTCTAATGTACATACATGCATACATACATATGTACATATTTACATACACTATATCAACTGATATGTACTTTTTGTGAATATACAAGTACAAATTGGCGACTGTAAAGTTATCAGGCTTGGTTGCCTGAACATTTCAAAATTTTCACTTTATACCACAAAAAACAAAAAAAAAAACTGAAGTAATTACCATCATTTATCTCTTGGTGTATTCAGTTATGAAAATATTTCTGTGTCGGTAATGATTAAAGGCATGCAAGTAGTAAGTACTTAGCCAACAAAACAATCAAATTCAAAATAATAATAGTAACAACAATAGCTACAAAATTACAGCAAATTTACTCTTGAATCGGTTTACGAATAGCGAAGGAAATCGCTGACTTTGCATCTTGTATACACAAACATACTAGAGGCTAACGCGCAAAAGCTTTTCGGCGGTGGCGTCGTCAACTTTGAAAAGAATCGGCGACGGTGGCGACGCCGGCGGCCCATCTGACAACGCCGACGCAACTGCTCATAGGACAGGTTCCAAAGAGCATAGGAAACCATGAAGCTACATTTTAAACTAAATAGTTTTTAGTTGGCTGAACATGAATATGGTACTCACTAATTTTTCGCCAAAGAATCTGTCCATGGAGTTAAAATACGAAATTCTGATCACTTTTGGATGGTAGTTGACGGGAGCAGTATTGCATTTAAGATGGCTGTGTGCAGGAAATTAAAAAAATCACTGACTTTTTTCAAAAGTGTAATGAAAAATAGCAAATAAATATTTTTTTTTTACCAAATCGAGGAAACTTTAACCCTGGGTAGAAAACGTTTTGATGATAACGTTTGGGCATAGTTTTAAGGCCCTAATATGAATGTCTCCGTGAGTAAGAAAAAATCTTGGCCAGCCTTGTTTTCGAAGTGGCGGCAATTCCACAAACACATGAGCACCGCAAATAAATTTTTTCGGCTGGTCTCTTAAAATATTAAAAAAAAAAATTGACTGCTATGCGTCGTCAGATTACCAGTAATCGACCCTTGTTTAACCGTGCTAAACGTTTCCAATCGGGAAACGTGTTTCCTATGTTTTTCCCGAGTTACGCTTGTTTTTTGAAAAAATAAATGACTTCATACTCATGTTTAGCGGCTTTGAAGTGGTGAAAAAAAAATAGTTTTTGTTTTGTTGTGAAAACGACGCCGATGTTTCCGTACGTCGGCGGCGACTCGTAAGAAATGACAAAAAACGGCGGCGGCGTGGCTCGGCGGCTTTAAACGTCTAATACACACATGGTACTATGTAGTCCCTTATGTTTATCGCAATGCCCGCGCTGCTAGCGTCGCATGCCACCGCTCCGATTGCGGTGGGCAGTTGCTGGGGGTCTACCGCCTGGCTAATTAATTGTTGCAAGTGCCGCCCAGCAACTGCATACAAACAATTGGTTTCTATTTGCTTTTATTTTTAGTTTTTCTACCTAATGCCGCCTCATCCATTTATGTATGTATGTACCAACATACAAGTTGTGCTGGCCGAAAACGAAATTTATGTTGCAAGCCCATTCGCCCATTCAATCATAGATTCCTCTTCGTTGTCCATTCGCCGAATGCTGGTACGCCTATTCGTCGACTTATTATCGTCGTCATAAACATAAACAATAGTGTGACGATTTAATTGTAATTTAGTGTGAAATTTGTATGTTATTTTATGGCCACTCAGGCTCGGCCCATTCGCTTGTTTGTGCTCTTTGTTGTTTTCCTATGATTTTGTATTGTATAAGCGTGTTAAAAATATGAATTTAATGCGCTATTAAATAGTGCTCACATTGACTTGCCGCATCAGCCCAACTGCCTGCCAGATTCCATGCCATTTGATGCTAAGTGCTCCTCGCATTCCCCACTCGACTCACTTTTGTCGTCACTTACCGCCCGCTTCCATGGTTTCGTGTGCCATAAATAATTATGTATTTCAATTTTGTGCGATTGCGCAGCATTTTTTGCATATGTGTTTTATTTTTGAGCTACATCTGTACTTCTTTTTCTTTTTGGCATAATTTCAATTTTTGTTACTTCTTCGACTCGAAAAAGATCTACATAAAAGGCAGTTGCTTACATTTTTCATTACGTTTCATTACTCAAAGAGATGCCGCTCGCTGCTGTTATTGCTATATTATACATGTATGTAGCTTTTGTTGTCAGCAGACATACATACATACATACATACGATATTTTCGCCCACTTCATTGTTGCTCTTTATTTAATTATTATTTGCTTTCTTTCGCAACATGTTTTCTCCGCATTTACAGTTAATTTTGCTTTTGAAAGCACACCTTTTAATTAAAATTCTTTTAATTACCTTTCTAGTTTCCTACCTGCTTACGTTGTTTGAATAGTTGGTAAATTTGCGTTGCTCTTTTCGAGGGTTTTGAATAAACAGTCTGTCAAAGAAATATTGGCGCGCTGTGTTCTTTTTTGGAAGAAAAGGACAAAATTAAACATCTGGAGAATAAGAAGAGAGAGCGCAACATTTTTAACGGCATTTTAGAGCTTTTGGGGTGGAGAATTCAGGGAAGATAGTCTCGTTTGATAAAATAATTCACTTGACCTTCAAAAAAAGGATTTTTTTTTTTAATTTTTCTATTTTTTTCATTTCTTTATTTTTTTATTTTTTTTTTCTATATATATTTTTTTATTTTTTTTTATTTATTTTTTTTTAAATTTTTTGTTATTTTTTTTAATTTTTATTTTTTTAATTTTTTGTTAATTTTTTTTTACATGGACTTTTCCAAAGTTTTAAACACCTACAGTCATTCAATAAAGTTTAGGTACAGAGATTTGTTTTTTAATATGGTTAGTTAAACATTTTCGTACAATATTTTATAAGGAGAAAATGAGCGACACCTTCGACAAAAAGATTTACCAAATTTCAATGGGAAGTCCCAACCTCCTCAGACTTGCACTTTGTTATGATAAAATTGAATGGGCTAAAAAACTGCGTACTCAGATTTTTTTCTAAAAAGTGTAAATAAAAGTGCAATATTTGAATGAATTTGCATAATTTTCTTAATTTTTGAACAAGGTTTAGAACTCTGATTTTTGGGGCTTTTGGGCCAAAAAATAGAAAAAATAAAAATAAAAAAACCTTGTTTTTGAAGGTCATTTTAAAAGTCTGATGCTCAGTTGCACCAATCAATTTAAAATTAATCAGCCTTTTAAAATCTAAAATTACACAATTTTATTTGGAAAGTTTGTCACTTTAAATTTTAACAGTCTGATAAAATTTTAAATTGATTTAAGAATCAGAAACTGGTAATGAGTAAAAAATTTCCTTCGGCTCAAAACCGATCTTCAAAAGTAAAATTTTTGAATTTTTGATTTTTTTTTACCTAACAACAGCATGCAATGAACTTTAAATAAAAAAATGTGAGCTGCGTTTGTGGTTTTTGCGACCATGGAAATGCATCTCTTTACGCAATACCAGCAAAAATATGCGTATAAAACATTTTTATAAGTTCCATGCATACTGTTTTCAGACCAAAACAAGAAAAATTTAAATTCTATTTTCGAAGGCCATTTTAAAGCTCATCAAGGCAATTATTCTATCTAACGAGTGTATTTTTCCTGAATACGCCATATCGAAAGCGTTATTTTATTTCGCTATCTCTTCTCGTTCTCGATATTTTGTCAATTTTTTCCAAAATAGAACACTATGCGGCGCTGAGTTGGCCATAACTTCCACGTTAATTGTTTTTAAATATTTTTATTGTCTCCTAGTTGGGTAATGACAGTGACCTAAATAGGATAGCAACTAGCATAGAATTAGCTACTATGGCAGTGCGTGTTTTTTTACGCTGGTAAATCGTATAAAAGCGTTTGCCTTTGGCCAACGTGCAAAAAAAATTACACTGACAAAAATGACTGAGCAGATTAATAAAATTAGTTGATAGTAAATGTATTGTTGGTCGCTAATAACAATTTTTCTCTGAGTCAATTGTCTATATCCAATTCGTAAAAATGTTTCAATTTGTGTCGTTCCACCCATGCGGGCGAGTGTGCGTTTAGCGAAAGACAAACGTTCACAAAGAACATGTTCTGGGCTTACGTCATCCAGCTCACAAAAGCTATAGACGTTTGTGGCCAAAATATTTTACTATATGCTGCGGGGACAGCGAGGGATTAGTGGTCTGTGAATACCCCAATGAAAGTTTGCAGATCCTCTGCATAGATGAAGGAGTTTTTTTTAGAAGTCTCAGTTTTGATAGATAGATGAACCGCTAAGCTTGTCTCTGCAGTTTAGGGCGCATTACTAGTGATGCCACCGACACGATACGACATAGGCGTGCAGTGGGACCATATTTCCTGCCCATTACAAACCACCAATGAAAAGGTAGTTGGATTTCAACGAGCGTGAAATAACAATTGGTACGACGCACCGGCATTAAAAAGGCCGAAATAAGTGAGAATGGAGTGCTTGAAATGCTGTGCGATAAGACCTTTGAGAATTCATGCAAGAATCACCACGGCAACTTTGTTTCTGATGTCCAGAACTATTATTGTTATTTATGGAGGTAACAGCACTGAACGCAGTTAAGAAGATGAATCAGAGCCCTTGGTAGAGGACGACGGAAGCTATATCCCACCGCTCCACCATGACGAGGTACGGAAGACAATTTTGCGGCTGAAAAACAACGAAGCTGCTAGAGTTGACGGTCTGAAGGGGCCCTTGAAGATTTACTTTGCGCGTTGGCGACAGCGAAGACTGCAGACGATGGAAGGATGAGCGGTATGAGCTTTATAACGACATATGCTTACATAGTGCAGCGAATTAAATATTGCCACTCCGCTGGGCATGTCGTACGAATGGACACAAACGCTCCATACCTGAAAGTATTCAACTTTGTAACCGACTAGCGTGTTTTTTTCATCACGAGACATTGACAACTACTATATTTGCTTCAAAACATTTTAGCTCTATTGGCCATAGCTAATTTGGGCTATTAAGAGATTCGCTTTCAAACTTTGTCTGATATTGTTTTTACTCTTATTTTTACTGATATCTCCAAGTTAGCATAATCTGATCTACACATGTAGTTTTTATTTATTGGTCCTTATCTAATTACTGTCAATAACGGGTTTTTATGGATTTATGAAGATTAGTTTAATTTCACTTAGCTTTCGCTCAAAATAAGGTCGGAGGACTAGCTGGCCCGATGAATTTTACAACCGATATACGTCAATTATTCCTAAAATATGAAAATAAGTATGTACTCACATAATTTATTCGTATGTTTTAAAATATTAAATCTGTGAAAAATCTCACTTTGATTTTCGCTGGGCTTGCAAATATAAATAAATAAAATTTTATAGCTAATTTTAATTACAGCAAATAAAAAAAAAACATATTTTAATAGCTTTTTGTCGCTTTAACTTTATTTGAATGTGTTTAACTCTATTAACGCTTTCGATTTGATGTCCGTTGAGGCCAGTTAAATCACACCTAAACGCCTTTGAATGAGATTAACCAAACCGGACGAGTGCCTGTGCGCTGGCGCAAAATAACACGAATGCTGCGCGCCGCGCACACACAACAAATGCTCAGATCTTCCAGATGGTGGCGTTAGTGATGAATTGTCCGGCTGGTAGACAGTGGGTCAGTGACCACCAGCACACGTACATTCACAAATGCATAAATTAAACAGTGACTCAAACAAGCGTTCACATGTTTTTTTTAATATTTACAATGTTTTTCGAGTTGAATTTTTTTTTGTAAATTTTTAATAAAATTTTTGTTTATTCTATATGTATATAACCAAAAAAAAAAACATAAATACAAGTTTCAAACATTATGCGAACTTTAAAAAAATATTTTCACTAAAATTTCAAAGTCTTTAATGTAAATTTTTGGAAATTTTTGGGTAGATCAATTCGACTAATTGATTAATCGAAGAGCAAACTTTGTTTAAAAATAGTCGATTTACCTCAATCGACTAACCGTCCATTTTCATTTTTTTTTTTTCAAATCACCGTCCATAAACCACTAATGGACTAACCGTTCATTTTCGCCTAGTTGTGTTCCTCCAACAAACATTATGTAACCACGTAACACCAACTTTTCGATGAGCTAGAGGGTTGAAAGTTCAAACCTGGCCCAGAATCCGATGGCAATGCAATATGAAAGATGAGTTAGTCCGCTAAATTGAGTTAAATAAATAATAAAATCAGTTGCATGTAAAATATACATGGCGATATATCGCGCTGAACAGTGCCGATATCGGAAAATCCGATGTTGAAAAAAATATATATTGAAAAAATGTATATTCATAAACTTTATATTAAAAAAATCGATATAAAAAATCTCTTGAATGAAAAAAATAAAATTATTTTTAATAATACTCTACGAGCATGTCTGATTCAAAAAGAAAAATTCAAAAAATGTCGCCTGTGTATATATAATATAATTTCAACATGGAGTCCTAATTCAAATTTTCGTTATATCGACATCTACAGTCGGATCCTAATGTAAGATACATATATCAGTGTTTTTGTCTCGAGGAGAATTTTTTTTTTGTTTCAAAGTTCATTGATGTCAAGTACCCCATTCTACATAGTACTTATTCACTAGATCTCAATTCTTATTACCCTAACACACCACCTTGATGTAAGTTAATTAAAGCTCGCAAAAAAAATCATTAAACTTTTCCTAAGGAAGTACTTTGATATTTCCAGTAGATTTATTAAAAAAAAATTTACCATTTTAATCATGCCTTGTGAATACTCTAATTATGAATAATTAAAAAAAAAATCACCTTGCGAACGCTTGCCTGTACCTTTCACTGTCACTGTACCTTTATTTACAATGCATTTTGCTGTAATAATCGCATCACGGCAACGTCACAGCAGCAGGCACTGCTTTAATTGAATTTTACAACATTTTTCATAAAAGTCGCCTTTCAAATGGCGAACTGTCGGACACGCGTATGCTGCGATTATTGGCCAATACATATGCAGATACGTACACAAGTGTGGTGTAGCCGTTTTTGTTGGAGTTGCATTTAAGTTTCGCTTACTGTATTGGCTACTGGTTGCAAATGTTTAGTTTTTCCACTATTTATTGTTTACGACAACAGCAGCGCTGAGCTTATTGATACACGCTTATTCAACAGAGGATAAATATGATTTGTTATTATGATTTGTGATTATATATATATTTTTTTTAATTACTTATTTAACGATTTTCGCTTAATAGATCATTTTGCAAAATCTGACGTCGCGGTAACAGTGAAGAATGGTGGCTTTGCGAATTCGGATTAAAAATTTATCAGATTTTGTGTTGAAGTTATTAAAGTAAAATTAAAGCGAGTTGCTATTATTATTATTCCTCTTCTACCGCTGAGCTTTGTTTGCGGAAATAATCTATTCGTTTCAAGCGCGCCAATGAAGGTGCAGCTTTGTGTAATTTTTATGATTTCTTAAGTTTCTTGTACCGGAAATCAGATTTAAGTTTTCGATCGTAAATTAGGTTTAGGCGGTAATTTTCTTTTTCTTTCCTTTTTTTTATAGTGTTTTAGCTTTTATTACCCATATGCGCTAGATATCCCAGTCAAAGCATTATTACTGGCCATTGGCAATTTAGCTAATTGGTATACTCACTCACTCTCTCTCTTTGCATTTGAGCCTTTCTTCCGACTACTAAGTTAATTATCGGACAGACAGCTAAACCTGGTTATTTATCGTTGTTTTTTTTTTCTCTCTTATTTTATTGCAGATAATGTAGATAGCACACGTACGTAAATGCATCATAACAAAGCGTCGAATGACAGTAAACATTGAAAGCGGAACAGGAACAATGTAATATACATTCAGCATGGCTTAAAGAAAATCGAAACGCAAAGTGGAAGAGTTTGAAGTCTTGCATGAATGGGCAGAAAGAAGCCTTATATGAAAAAGGAAACCAACGCCAAACGAAATGTTATACTAAAGCGCAGGACTAGGGAATCCCAATGAAGGTTGTAAGTGTTATTGAATGACGCACAAAACCCCCGGATCAGACCGCATAATCCGCTAGTGAAAAGCAAGGAAACAGTAGGCGAAGAGGAAAAACAAAAAAACAAAAAAACAAAAAAACAAAAAAACAAAAAAACAAAAAAACCTGGCAACAACAAAAAAAAAGCTAAAACTGTAAAGAAGCGTGAAAAGCAAAAACAAAAACGCAAAACAACAGAAGTAAAACACCCCAAAACGATAAAGTTTAAATTACCATTTATAGCGCAAATGTAAATGTAAGCACAAATGGGGACATTTTGAGAACGAACGCATCAAGCGCATGTTGTCAACTGTCCTAAAGCAACAGCAACAGGAACAGCACAACAACAAAAAGCAAAAACTAACTACAAACAATAACATAAAAACATTGCCATCTCACCATTACTAAATACTATAATCAACCTTATTTCACTTACACATCGCCAACGCGGACGCCGTAGCCTTCGACTTCGACTTCGACTTTGTGACTTCGCCAACGTCCATCGTCATAATAATACCATAGAAGTGACGTTAAGACAGTGACCATCAGCGTAACACTCGCAACATAGTATTGCTGCCACATAAACAAACATTCAAACATACATACATGTACATAAACAACACACTACATTGAATATAACAGTAAGAAAGGCAAGAAGAATTACCACACTCAATTGTATAGCCGCCGCATTTGCCGCAAAACAAAAAAAAAAAACATCATAAAATGTTGCAAGACACCAATAGTACCGCCATACAGCCAAAAGTCGTTGTAATTCGACGACGTCCGAATCAAGGTTTCGGTTTTACGCTGCGTCATTTCATTGCCTACCCACCGGAAGATGATCCCTCTTGGCCACAGGTAAGCATACAAACAGCACAT
>NW_023458556.1:27923676-27948089 GCF_013731165.1 Rhagoletis pomonella
TTTTTTTTTTAGACGTGTGGATTTCAATGAGGTAATACTTTTTTCGGAGTTGGTCTTTTTGACAGCTGTTACTTGATTTATACTCAGTTTGATTTGCCATTTCATAATGAACAGACCTACTCCGGAACAACGTTTGCAAATCGTACAAATTTATTACCAAAATAATGGTTCGCATCGCGCGCTGCGTCCAATACTCGGTCGACATAATCACCCAGCAGAGTCGGTAATTCGAGCAATCATGGATCGGTTTCGCACCACGTTTACTTTAGTGGATAATGCGCATCCTCAGGGACGCCGTACAGTGCGCACCGAAGACGCCATCGAAGAAGACCCGAATGAGTCCATCCGCCATCGCACTCACATTGGAGCTGTGCCCATCCACTTTATGGAAGATTTTGCGGAAGGATCTTGGTTTGCGGGGTTACAAAATCCATCTCGTACAAGAATTGAAGCCGAACGACTATCAAGCGCGTCGCACGTTCGGTGAATGGGCCCAAAACGAGATGGCCACCGATCCCGATTTTCACAAGAAAATTTTGTTCAACGATGAAGCTCACTTTTGGTTGAATGGGTACGTGGTTGAGCTGACGTTACATCCTCAAAAAGTCACTGTTTGGTGTGCTCTAGGGACAGAGAGAATCATGAAGCCGGCCATAATGTTACAGTCAATGGTGAACGCTGTAGAGCCATGATTAATGACTTTTTCGTGCTTGAATTGGAGGATGTTGAAGTGGACGACATTTGGTTCCAACCAGACGGCGCTACATGCCATACAGCCAATGAAAAAATCAATTTATTGAAGGAAACTTTTGGTGAACGCATTATCTCGCATCGTGGGCCTGTGGCATGGCATCCAAGATCGTGTGATTTAACACCGCTGGACTATGTTTTGTGGGGTTATGTGAAGTCGCTTGTCTACGCAGATAAGCCCGAGACGATTGACGCCTTGGAAGAGAATATTCGGTGCGTTATTGCTGACATACGGCCCCAATTGCTGCAAAAAGTGTTCGAAAATTGGGCCTCTCAGCTAGAATTTATTCCAGCTAGCCGCGGCGGTCACTTGCCCGAAATAATTTTTATGCGAAAATGGCAAACCCTTATCTTTATAATAAAGCTAAATTCTTGGCCATACGACTTCCCTTTTGTGATCTGAATCAACTAGTTATATTTACATAGGTATCTCAAATTAAAATGCTCACTGCTCAGGCTCCTCCATTTTGTGTTACGCACAACGCAATTTGGAGGTGAAGTTCGGCCAAACACTTAACAAGAAATATTTTTTTTTATTTTATTATGTAGTTAGCATGCAGTCTTCTTCCCACTACGAACTTTCATCAAGCTCTCCCTTCAGCAAAACCAACAGACGATTTGTCTACAGTTATTCGCATTTAAGGTCGGTGTTATGCAGACAAACTTTTGTTTGCCAAATTAAATGGCGGCTGCTTAGTTTCCTCGGAGGTGGTTATGTCGAGTTTGGCACATGGTTGCACGTTCATTCTGGTTTTCATGGCTATTGCCAACACGAAATGAGAATTTCAGATGTACATAACGCGCACAATTTAAAATTTTTGTATATGACAACACCGAATTTGCTGCAGTTTGACCAAACAAAATTAGTTTGCTGTGAGAGTCGCCAAACTCGCTCTCTCCGAGTTTGCTACAACAACAATTGCACGCAGTTTGCCAAACAAAATTTCTACATAACACCAACCTAAAATAAATTTTTTTTTCGCTGTTTTCCCCTGATTTTTGTTTGGCTTAAAATTTGCCTTTCTTTTATGCTGAGTATTTTCGCTTTTGTTTTTGCCATGCTTCGTTGATTGCCACTTTAAATAACAACACAAACGCTGCTAACAACAACAATAGCAACAACAAACAAAGTAATAAAATAAAAAAATAAAAACGAACGTTACGACCACTAACCACTTTTTCGCCATTTCTTCAACAGACATTTTTACAACATTCATTATAAACACATCTAAAAAATAAATAACGACAAAAAATTATAATAAAAAACTAACAACATATTTTTTTTCACCGCCCCCTCCCTCAACTTTTGGGTTATTATTTTTTTCTTTCCTTTTTTGCACACTTTCTCACACTTAAACCGTCAAGTAAGCAACTCATTCACTCGCTCATTTTGTTGTTGTTTTTTTTTCTTTCTTTTTTGTCTCTTTCGCATGCGCTGACGCTGATTTCCACTTCGACTCCAATTGCCACTCTCGCCGCGCGATTTTTCGGTGTTGGTGTTGACTTTGTTGGCTCACTTTGACTGGCTCGTCGTTGGTTTGCTGGCTGACTAACTAACCGACGACTGACTGGCTTTGGCTTTGGCGTGTGTAGGAAGCATCTGATCCGTACCACCACCAAGTGAAAGCTATGGAAACCATTTTCATAAAAGAAGTTCAAACGAACGGACCTGCTCACTACGCCAACCTGCAGACGGGCGATCGCGTTCTAATGGTGAACAACACACCCATCGCTGGTCTAACATACAGTACAATCGTGTCGATGATCAAACAAACGCCTTCAGTGTTGACGTTGCATGTGGTGCCCAAGGAGTGCGACGTACTGCAGATGGTAAGTGTTGTATTTTGTTGTGCCATTCATAAATGACAAATTACTAATAACCATATTTCTGCCCATTTCCATTTCATTATTTCACTATTGCAGCACTACACCAGCATTGCGCACACACCAGAAACAAATCGTCTTGCCACAGCGCCTCGACCCATACCATCGCCCGTAACTGTGGGCAATGGTAATGCAGCTGGCGCATTAATACCAATCACACCAGCTGCTGCATCTGCATCTGCATCTACTACAAAATCATTTTCACACCAACAGCAATTGATCTCATATCCACCGCTGAGCGGTGGCAATGGTAGTGGTGGAGGTGGAGTTATTGGCGCCGGAGGAAAGGCTAGTCGTTCGGGCAGTATTACAAGCTCTGGTAGCAGTAGCTTCCGCCCCACACTGGTGGGGAGCGGCGGCGAATTTGTTGATATGTCATCGCAGGGACTGCACCAGCATAGCGGACGTTTGCTGATACGAGACGATGGCGGCGGAGGCTTTCTGTCGCGGTAAGTGTACAAATATTTGCATATTATTTAATGGGATTGTAGTTGAAATGATAATTATGCAACTCAGTTAATTTAATTTGTGTTCGTTTGCGAGTGAGTAAAGTGAATGCAAAACTGAAAATAGTTAAAGTTTAAAAAATGTTTACCTTGAAAAGTATCTGGTCTGTGTATCTGTGAATTTAAATTCTTATTCTGCAGTGGTTTTTCCTGTAAGCTGTTAAATTTGAGTTGCGTTTTATATGCTAAGAGTGCATTGTGTTCGAAGACGAAGGCGAATACGAAGGCGAATACAAGCACGAATATGAATATTAGCCGAAGGCGAATTGTGAGACAAATACGGAGGCCAATATGAGAATGAATACCAGTGCCCGACCGAACTCGAATTTTCGGCCGAATCCGAACCCGAACCGAATACTCGACTTTTTTCTTGAAGGAACTTTAAGAGTAAAAATTACATAGCTTGAAAAAATCAGTAGTTTTATTCAGCGAAATTACTTTCGAATAAATGTTCCAAGCACCCCCATTATCTTTACGCTTGTAAAATTCCCAAATCGCTTTAATCTATACTATACAAAGCAATTTTAAAAAATTTGACTTGCCAAAAGTTGCATCGGGCTTTAAAACGTCGGGCAGGAAATCTATCTATAAACAGGCAAGCATGAATCAATTGGGAACAATTTTCTTCGATGTATGTTTCTTTAGGTTAGGTTAGGTTATGTTTCTTTACCAATTCGAATGCTTGTTGCTTTGTTGGAAAGGTGTTTAGAACGAGGAGTGCACAAAGTTTTAATTTGTCCAATAGGTGGCACAGGTGTCGAGTTACGCTAAAAATCGTATTTATTGGTCGATTTGCTTCAAACTCAGAATATATATTACTTATATAACAAAAACCTGCCAAAAATGGACAACATATTTGAGTTATTTAAAATTCAGGTCTATGCAATATGCTATCATATCGATGATGCTTTCGATTTTAATTCAACAGAGCCTTTCTGGCAATGATTTTATTTTTTCAACGAATTCACATACATAGTTGCTCTTTAGTTTGGATAAAAATAAAAAAATTTTGTAGAATAGCTTAGAATTATTACATTAGGGCAATTCATCTAAACGCGTGAGTGCCTCGTAACCATGTAAACCTCGTAAACTTACTTAATTTTGTTTGGTTTATTTAAGAGGTTTACACGGTTGCGAGGCATTTATGCGTTTCCATGAATACCCATATTATTTAACAGGATGTATATCAATCCAACAACGTTAGTCAGGTGGGGCGGGCCAGAGATTATCACATATGTATATCTGTGGTCATAAGCAATATCCACCTAAGTCGACTTAAGAAAGAATTGGGTTATTTATGTGAAAAATAAATACGTGTGAAAACCGCATCCCGCCAGCTAGGCTATTTAAAATGTTATAGACGAAAATATTTTGGTTTCCCCATATAGCTAACATGGCAATCCAAATGTTTAAAATGTTTTTCCTCGAATTCAGGTCATTCGACTTAGGCGGTTATTGCTTATGGCCACAGAACATGAAGTATTATCGCATCTATATTGATGCAAGCAAAATCAAAAAGTGTGTAAAAACTGAAGTGGTCGAATTTCGACAACTGGGCGATACTAGTATTATTAAAACGACAAGAAAAAATAAAGTTGCCATACAAATAAACAATAAAATTAAATTCAGAACTCAAATTTAAAAAAATATATACATATGTATATATAAAATTTGTATAATTTGTAAAAATTTTCTTCACAACTTTTCGGCCAAATTACTCTGCCAATTTTTGCCTAAGCTTAACCGAATCCGAACTACATGGATGAATACGACAAAAAATACGACGACGAAGAGCAATATGAAGACAAAAGAAGGATCTTCTAATACAGACTCCAAAAAGAAGGTTTTAGTGAAAAATCCTTGCCTGAAAACGCTTATTTAGAAGCGCTCCGCCCCAGTCGGTGTGCTTAAATACATAAATACGTACACTTACATACGTATAAGTTCGCAATATATCTAATAACAATATCACAATCAGTATTATCTCATAAACCACTCAGTTGGATAAGTTAGTCAAGGCAATATACTGACGTCAACAAAATCGTGATCGCTTGCATAACTGACTGACTGACTGCCTGGTTGCCTAACTGCTTGACATTACGGATTTCATTAACGCCTTATCTGAACAACGAATGATACACTATTACAGCTTCACGCTAATCTACAGATATATATCGTCGTTTAAAGTGCAAAACCGCGTATCAACAAAATGCAAAACCGCGTATGTGAAGTTGTAGAAATTATCTTCTAGTGTGTAAAAACATTAATATTTCAAAATGGTTCTCTTTTTTATAAAGCAATCGCATTGCCGGCTAGTATATTTCAGGACGAATGGATAAGGATTGAGCCAAGAGCTTGTGTGAGCAAATCCAATTTTTGGCAGCCAATGTCAGTTACGCGGTTTTGCAGAATGACGATACGCGGTTTTGTACTTTAAACGACGATTTTGCATTTATTAATTATATTTTATCTTTGTGTGCACAAAGGCCAACTATATGTATTTCCTCTTTTTTGATACTTCAACAACATTTTAAAATTTTTGTATAATTTCGCTTTAGGTCTACCCTGTATTTGTATATGCATGCATACTCGTATGTACATATGTATGTATCACTCATCTGAATTCTTCTTTACTTAATTCAATTTTGTGCCGTTCTGAAATACTGATCGAAATCATAGCAGCTAGATGTTATGATGTTCCTCTCGCGTTTGTTGTAACAAAAAAACAAAAGCAATATAACGCAACAATATTTGTGTTTGTATTTAGATACAAATGTATAGGAAAAATCTCCGTAAACCTATTTGGTAGGGCTATAGTGAATACAAAACCATAGCTAGTCTTAATTTCTTCATACTTATAAATAAGCATGTGATGAATTTCAAATGGATGTAAAATAAAGTATCAATATTTGTATTATAGCCGATAGTGTTAGGTATCTTGGATTAATTTTTTTTCGAGTGATCAACAAATTGTGCTCTATTTTTTTTTTGCTGGCAAGAATAAGACTAAGTAATCTCTTTAGATCTGCGGTAGTAGAATTCGAAACTGAAGTCAGGTTTCAAAAGTTAGCTCCTCTTTTATAACCTCAAAGCAGTTACTATTTTAGCATTTTGGTTAGTATATTTTTTTGCGGTAAAGCTTTCGTTGAGCGGCAGTCATCTGCGGGACTCACTTAGACTAATGGTCCTTTGTTATCCCCGTTCCCCTGAAAACCATTTGGTACTCAGCAAAAGAGTGCCGGGCAATGACAGAAAAGGTGTTGGATGGTTTCCTCCTCATCCTCGTCCATTCAACTTCTGCAGCAGTACTCGTTGCAGGGTAAAACTACAGTCACTATACTGATATCTTGTCTCGTCCCTAGTTTAAGCTGAGACTTTCACATTTCTGTTAATTTTACATTCAGTAGAAGTTGCATGTCTGGAGAGCGTAACAGTGTATCACTGATATCTGTATCAGACAAGTTCGCCAGCCTTGAAATTTTCATTGTTGTTACAAAATGTCTCAGCGTTGAGTGATTTTGGCGGCATTGAGTAAATCCTTTGAAGTCATCGAAATTTTATTCCAGTCATTTAATAGCCTCCTGACGGTCAGTGAAAATGTAGACATCATTACACTCGCATGACACTGCACCAGTAATGCGGCCTTTGATATAGCCGTCAGTTCCGAATGGAACAGAAATTGGCCGGTGAGACTTTGCGGACCCTTTCACCGAGTTAGCTCCCAAATTTGTTTTCCTTTACAGAATTAAGCCTAGATATTTCGCATGTTCAATCCTCTGCAATGTTACAGCATTTAAAGCCATTTTCGGGACTGTCTTTTAAATTTAACTTTCCTTTAAACATATCGTTAAAACGGGCCTTAAGAAGATGTTTCCGAGAGATGGACAACAGTGTTTCCTGGTAAATGGTTCCAGTTCAGTTTTTGTAGAACTTTCTTCCTGAGGACTGAACCATAAATTTATTTCACTAATCGAGATTCTCTCTGCTGGGTATATTGAATTCAATTACAAAAAAAAAAAAATCAGCCGGCGACGAAGCAACAGCGACAGCGCCAATTTAACCCCAGTAAACGCCACGTTTAGCCCCATCATTAACGTCATTATTAACGCGCTCTTTACAAACGTCATTTCCATACAAGTACATACAAAGCAACAAAATGCATAACAGCAAAAAAACAACAAAAAAAAAAACGTGTAATCACAATTGCCGCATCTGAGCCTGTGACTCTATGGTTGTTGTTCCTCATTCCATTACAAAGCCGCCGAGACGTCGAAATGAAATGAAAAATGCGCTGCTGAGGGTCTGAGATGATTTCATCAAGCTTATTTAATTCACCATGTCTGCATGTTTGTCATTCTTTTGCATTGCAAAAATTATTATTATCATTTCATTTCATTTCATTTTTTGCGGTTATGTACTTTTATTATTTTTCTCGTCGTTAATTTTTCCGTATTTATTTTCGTTTGCATTATTTTTATGTGTTAATTGCGCAATCTTCACGATTCCATCGTGCAATCGTGTGTTGATTTAAATTGCAAATGAGCAATTTGGTATGTTGTTGTTGTTGGTTGCTAAATATAATCTCTTTGGTTGTAATAAAATTCGTAATCAATTTGATTTATATTTATATGTATGTAAATATGAAGCAACATTTGTTGATATAAATACCTAAGTACATACACACATACATACTATGTACATACATACATAAATTGTCTTGACGTACCTAAAGTATTCTTTATTTTTACTTTCATATCTTTTACATTTTGTTTACCTTTATTTGCCCTTTGTGTGCACACAAATCTTCCTCTCAAGATAAGCCAGAGCAGTGATAAAATTTTGTTATACACTTTTATATAACTTAAATATTTTTCTTATGAAGAAGTGTAAATATGATTAACATTATGACGTTCGCAATTCTTGAGCGGCCTTGCCCTTGATTAAGTTCAAGTAATCAGTACAACAAGCGCGTGTGTATGGAAGATTTTCGTTCGATGCTTGTATACGTTTAAGTACAAACGGCTCGGAAGTTCTTTTCTCATTCTCAAAAGAAAAATAATTAAGTCAATAAAGATGCAATCTATCAGTTCTGAATATTTCTGTACAACATCAGCGTTAACAAAAAAAAAAAAAAAATACTTGCTAGCACAAATACATACATATCGCCCGCTTAATAATATGGAGAAGTGATTCAAAATTTAGGTTTTTTGACATTTAATCATACAATTAATAAGCTTGGTTAGGAGAATGTAATCCGCCTAACAGATGACTAAACTTCCCAAAAATGGCAAAGATATGGGATATTTCCTTCTGTCCTTTTGTATACCAACAGTATGAATTGACCAAACTTTGATTGCGTTTTCCCACAGAATTGAAATTTTGAAATAATTCTGTTATTATTAAACGTGCGATATGTACATACATTCTTTAATGCTTGGTTCTAAAAAGCAGATGTGCAACAGAAACTGTGTATGACTAACATTTCATTCCACTACCAAAGCGTCATTCTAGTGTCTGTTAAACCACATTATGTTCCAAATGAAATTGATGAGATCCGATTTGTAGTCCCACTTTCGTTATCTTCGCCAAGCTGGTGAAAAAGCGAGATCCCAAGTGCTTTAGTCACCCTTGTCTGGAGAGCTGGACATTGATATTTATTTATAGGAAATAAAGACTCGATTACTCCTTCCTCACCTCGACAACTTTCACAGAAAGAACTTATTGCCATATGCCATCGTTGGAGCATTTCATCGGTTCGGTTCAGCGGTTCAACCCGTTCGGGAATTAAAAACATCTATGGGGATCTTCACACCGAACTTGGTACTCGATAACTCGGTGTTCGGTAATTTTTCCGCATGAGCACCGAGTTACCGAGCTCGGTATGAAGACGAGGTTTTTGTTTTTAATTCCCGAAATTAAACGAATAAAATAAATGGGGAAAATGACCGAACACCGAATTACCAAGTAGGAAGCTCGGTGTGAAGATACCCTATGTATACATATGTATTTGTTTAAAAACATATGTAATTTATTTCATGCGCTAAACGTAGTAAAAAAATTGTCTGATGGTAAACCAACATGGTATTATTTAACAAAATAAAAAATAATAAATTGAAATATTAAAACAAATGTATTTAGCATGTAGAAATAAATAAATAATAATTAATAAATAAAATAAGTCAAAGCTTTTATTAAGGTATATGCTAAATGTTAAGTGCAATTACTGAAATGAACATACATATTAAGGTACACATTTCCATTTAGCTTCAATTAACTTTAATAAAAGCTTTGTCTTTTATTATCTTATGTTATTTTATTTATTTTAGTGCAAATGCTTAGTAAAAGTTGGCCAAAAATTTTGTTTTTACAATTTTCTTATTTTGAAATTTTTGGTTAAAATTTTTCTAAATGTGCTAGGTTTGACCTAAACAAGCAAACAAACAAACCAAATTTTTAATCGATTTCGTTTTAGATAATATTACCAGTAGGTACTTTGCTTTGTCCTCACTCACCGCTAGACTAGCCTATTTTGCTTCACTCTCTTAGCTGGAGAATGCTGAGAAATTTCAAATGGAGCAAAAGCATCTAAGGCTTTGACTATAACAAATACATACTACCCTTCTTAGGCATAGACTGGGTGAGGAGCTAAACAAAAGTTTCAAAATTATGTCATCATTTGATGATTGATTAGTGCTCTTCACTTTTTAAGCATTAAAACTATTTATATATTCAATTGCAATCAGCCTGGGAATTGATTGCAGGAAACACTTTCACACGACAACTAAAATTAACAGCACTTACAATACTAACACATATACATATGTACCATTCTGACCATTGAGCACACTTCAGGCTCAAACAAGTAGCAGCTGACATATCCGCCCGCCGGCATTGTCATAACTTAAATAAACTTTATACAATGCAACACTGTGTATGAACAAGTGGGTGATAAATACATATATACTTACATACATACATATGTCATGTACATATGTACAACAAAGTTATCATACCTACTCACATTCATGCCTACCAAATCTTGTGTCAGCACATAAGTTTCCACTTTTTTTACACAAACTTTGTTCGCTTTAACAATTTCGATAAAAAAAATTGTATTCTTTATTTGTGAGGTGTAAGTACACTGACAAGCATACATACAAACATTCAATGTGCATTGTCGCAATTGAATAGTGAAAATTGTTGATAAGTGTCATCATTGTGTAAATCGCATAGCTGTGAGTCCGAGGGCGGCGCATTGTTCGCAGTCTTCGCTGTCAACAGTCCGTCAGCAGAGATGCTGATTTGATTAAAGTTGAATGGCGGCGAGAACAATTTGGTTTTGAGGTATGGTATGTATTTGTTGGTGCTGTTTCTTTTGAAAGCTCGCTTGCATGCGAATTAGTAACAATGCTTATTAAGTTTTTTTTTTTTTTTTAAACAAATCAATGATGTGTTACGCTGCTGTCGTATGCCAGCGTGACGATTGGAAACAGCTGACAATGAGCTCAGAGCCAGCACTTTTTTCGAACTGAAGCTTTGGATACTATGGGAAAGTTGTTTTTCAATGTCTTGCTTTTCTTCGAAAAAAAAAAATTAAAAAAAAAAAAAACAATTCAAATTAATTTTTCTATATTTTTATGTGGTTAAAAATGGACGTATATTAAATTCATTGCTAATGATGACCATTAGTGCGTGCGTGCGCATTCATTAAGCTTTGCATAAACACTTCACGCTGTTTTATAATTCGCTTTCGACACGTTTTGCTTTTATTGCAAAAAAATACTTCAAAAAATGTTCATAATTTTACCATTAAAATCGAGGCAAACCATTGGCGTGTTGCAACAAAATTTCCTTCCTTGTCGGCTTGTCTGTCTGCTGTTGAGTGAGTGTATAAAATTTAGCTGGCTCGTCTCCCTCATACATATCTACAAACTTATAGGCATTGTTTGTTTGCACTTTAGGGTGCATCACAAAAAAGTGGCGGTTTTCCACGGGAATTATTAAATTCATTATATTTTAAGAATTCTGTCATAATATTTCGGAAAAATATTAAGATTTATATATCTCCAAGAATTTAATTATTTTGATGCGGTTAATACAATTTTTAAACATTTTTATGTAGATCTTGTAAGCTTAAACTTTTCTATCATCTAAGGTGATTTTGTAGAAAAAAGTATGTTTAAAAACCATTTTTTTTTTGTTTTATAAAATATTCGGTTTTGGGACGTACTTTTAATTCGGTCCAACTCACGTAAACTTTAATCGGCCTTATCGCAAATTCCATGTCAACAAATATTCCCAAAAATTTTAAAGCAATATTTTTCTCAATTTGTTTTTGTTTTGCCTATTAAATTATGGAAACGATTTATTCATATGGAATTTGCGATAAGGCTGAATATTTTTCTGAAATATTTTTGCGTAGATCTTAAAATATAGTAAATTTCCGATGGGAAAACAGTACCGATTATTTTTGTTTGGAGAAAGATGCACCCTAATGTACATATATTAGATATTATCAGCGCAATTGCGCGCACGCGCGCACACATAATTTTGTAATTAAGCGCGGGTGGAATATCTTCGGCGGCAGCGACCAACGCTTTTAGCGCACACACCATTTCCAGACATCGCTTGCCTTTATTCCTGCGCTGAACGTAATCATCTGGCTAGGGCACAAAAAAGAAAAACGATTTAGTGTGTTATATATGCCAACTGACTGCCTTCAGTCTACCTGGCTTGTCTCCATTGCCATTTTTTTTTTGCTACTTTCCCACTTATAACCGTTGTTAAGTACTTTGGTTGGTAGCAGTGTTCGCTTCATTAAATCGTGATTTATGAATTCATAATTTTTTTCAGTTTTTATTATTGCCGTTCCTCCTCTATACTGCTACCGCTTTCATTTTTGTCGAAACACTTTGAGGAAGCCTGAGGCAAAGCATATCCGCTAAGTGACTACATATTTCCTTTGACTGGTCCAGTTTCAGTTTTAAATTTTTATGGTTTTATTTGTTATTAAATAGACCTTGGCAATGGAGAAGAGGAGGAGTGGACCAGAGGGTTTGTGGCGCGTTTTGCCCAAGCTCCCTCGGCACCCACAATGCGCTCCGTAAAGATCGCGAGCGAGACAATAAGGCGGCCTAGCTAGCGCTCATCCTACATCACACTGTGCAGCATCGTCATTCGTAGCAACAAATGAATCGATTATTAGTTATACTGCGCTCGATTCTTCACCATTTTTCCGAAACCGGTTTGCGGGTTATTCGAAAAATTCCAATTTGGAAAAACCCGGTTCCAGATTTTGAAATTAAGAAAAAACCGGATAAACCGGTCAGTCTTCATACAGTGAAAATGCTTATGCTGGTATAAAGGCATGCCTAACATCAAAAAAAGTTGTTTCAAATAGCGGCAGACAATGGCAAACCTCCTAGTGTACTTCTGCTATATAAAAAAGCTTCTTCGGAAGTGGAGTAAAAGTGTAGATCTTTCCATTTGTGTCACACCATCAAGAAGCAGAACACGAATTGGAGGAAAAGCTCGCCCAAATACGTAGAAATCGTTTAGGCACCAAACATTATTTAATGGAAATCAAATATGATCCGGTTATCTTTCGAAAAACTCAAAAATTTGTATGAACGGAGAAAACCAGTTTGTTGAATAAAAAAAAGCCGGTTTACTCGATATTTGAAAAATCAAGATTAAAAAACCGCGTATAGATATCCTTCTGAAAAACGGTGGAAACCGGTTTCGAAAAACCGAGTCAATTACCCTAATTAGTTACCAAAGGGAATAAGTCTTCATTTTTTTGATATTGCAAGCTCCTGACTTATTATTTTGTTAAATAACCGACTCAAATATATATTCATTCATTTTCCCCAAACCGGTTCACTTTTCACTTTTGGTTGCCATGGTTTTACTATGGGCGGATGTCAAATTTTCGGGTGAATTTTTTTTTTCAGGCAAAACTTAGGATAAGGCAGAATATGTATTTAAAGTCTCAGTGAAAATCATATACTAAATTTTTAAAATTGTTTTTATAATGCTTGTTTTTTATCAATTTCATTAATTAAAAAAATATATAATTCACACTACATTAAAATCCATACAACTAAAAGTTTCAAGCTTTCTAACAAATCTAAAAAAAATCCAATTTTCATCAAAATTTCAAACGTTTCAATGAAAAAAGTTTGAAAAGTTTCAGATATGCAGTTTTATAGTCCATTTAATTCTAGTATAATAGAGTGCAAGTTTCAAACGGTTAAAAAATACCGTTAATTTTTGTCAATGTTTTTTTTTTGTTGACGGTTTTAGGCATTTGAAATTTGGATCTGAATGGTTTTTCTTAGATAGAGCTATCTATTATGTCATTAGTTATACAAAAAAAAAATCGAACTATTTTCACTTACACTCACTGTATGTGCTTACATATTTGCCAATGTTGTTGTTAATCGCGTCCAATTCACACAATATTACCAGTCTCGACACATGTTGTTTTCCACAACTTTTTGTATGTATGTTTCTTTACCGTCTGGTCTGCTGCATATCCACCACCACCCTTCGCTTGATTTCACTCCCCCTTATCTCCACTTATGTTCTCGCTGGCCCATTTGTTCAAAGTCCCTTGTCAGTCTGCGCCTACACATACACATTCATCTATCCTCAGTTAAGCTCTCAAATGCGTATTTTGCCTACTCTATTTTGTGATTATCACCACTACTTGCATTCGCATAATCGCTGTTGTTGTTGTCGTGGCTATTTCGCAAAGCTCTGCCACTTTCTATTCATATTTCGTTGCAGCTATAAACAAGCGCTTTTATATTTTATAAACGAATTTTTTTCGTGAATTTTATTTTCGACTTGAAATGTGCCACTTGTCGTTGCCATACGCTGTGTTGCCCTTGCCAGCTTCGTCATCATCACCCTCGCTTCATACTCGCTAAAATTGCTATCTTATTCTTTTGCCACTTGTATACATAACTATGTATGCAGCGTTGCGCATTTTTCCTTTAATGTTTGCATACATTAATTTTTATTTACCACATTTTATTTCATTATTTATTAATTTCATATTTTTTGCGGTTTTATTGTACTCATAACTTCTTCAGCAAACTATTCGTGTACATATTGTACTTACTCGTACATATAAATTCCTTTTTCGTCATTCTATCGAACCTACAGTGACTCAAACAAGGGACCCCGTATTAATTTTTTTTTAAGATTCACAATATTTTCCAAGTTTTTTTGGTTGTTTTTCTATAAAAAAAAATATTGTCCAAGCTTTAACAAAAACCATATAAATAAAAGTTTTAAACTTTATGCAAAATTTAACAAATTTTCATAAAAACAACAAATTTTCATAAAAATTTTAAATTTTTTAATCTGAATCCTTACAACATTTCTGGGTATGCAGTTTATAGCCGAATAAATTTTAGTGTAATAAAGTGCCAGTGTCAACCGGCTAAAATATCTCGCTGATTTTTGAGTTTTTTTTGTTTTATATAACAAGTGCAATTTACAAAAATTGGCATTGATTTGTTGAAATTTTGTTACGGACGGTCTTCCGCATTTTATTTTATAAGAAATTCATGCTTCATGAAAAAAGTCAGACAAAAAATTATAGAAAATTAACGAGATTTTTTAGCCGCCTTCATCAGACTAAAACTAAAATTGTATGGACTATAAAACTGCATACCCAGAATTGTTCTAAAGATTCAGAATAAATAGTTCGAATTTTGATGAAACTTTGAATTTTAAAAAATTTATATAAAAAATTAACAAAAAAAAAATTTTGTTCAAAAACATTCTGAATATGCATCTTTGCTGCACGCTTCTTTTTCTGAAATCTTTTTTAGCTATGTTTTGTTTTTGTTGTTGTCGATTGTCTGACTGACTTGTCATTCAACAATGCTATGATTGATGCGGTGATACTAAAGTTGTAAAGCGTCTTCATGCATATGTACATACATACCCAGTGGGAAAAGGTAATGTTTGGGAATGCAAAAAGTAATGGATAGCCCCTATAACTTACGCACGAAAAGATGCAAGAATTTCTTCACAGCGATGTCATACGAAAGTAACGTGTCGCATGTCGCTTTACGAAACAATAAATAGAGTCTATAAATAGAATTTAAAAAAAAAAAAAAAAAAAAAATTTAAAATAAAGTCTGTGCCACAGGTTTTGGACCCGTGACCAAACACGCGGGAGTCGAACAGGCATCCATTCGGCTACTGCAGCTGTTGAGATAACGTGAACAAAAAACATATAGTTTGTTCCAGTACACTAGGACATAGTAGTATGAAATTACAGGAAGTCGTTCCCGTACGCAAGAATTTCTCTCACTGGGAACACTTTTGAACAAATTAATACTTGAGTTAGTTTTCAAACTTGTTTTTTTTTATTGTGACTTCAAAACTACACATAAACCGCTCCCTTATTACATTGCTATGTATATTTTTGTTAAACCGTAGTTCTTAATCTTTTCTTGGTAGAAAAAGGTAATGGGATTCCCATTTTCCTACTGGGTACTCGTACATATCCCTATATGTACATACAAATCCAATGATACAAATACACTTGTTGCCGATTTTTGCTAGCCTCTTCTGTAGCTTTTGCTTCATCTACTCATGTTTGTACCACACCGGCATGCACTTGACAAAATCGCACAGTGGGCCGAAATCACATACGATTTGTGTGGGCTGATGTGATATGTATTCATGTTTAACTCGTATTTGCATACATAAAATTTTATGTGTACCCATGTATGTGCTAATGTTGCTTAACACGTTTGTATGCATGTAAATATGTATATATGGATGGCTGCGGTTGATCTTCGTTGGCAGTGTGGTATTCGTGCATTTTTGCCTTTTATGGTAATATGTAAATCGTTTATGCAAATAAAATGAAATCAAAACCGCGAAAAAATGCGAAGTGAGATCGTGTTATGATCGATGTTGAAATCGAATTGGGCATGCATGAATATTAAAAAGCAATAAACTATTTTATTTTAATACCATTTCGAGTGTGAGAAGACCGGAAAATATTATGCTTAGAATGTGGCAAAATGGTATTCCGAGTTTATGTCGACGCTGTTAAGAAATGTTTTTTTAGTACAGTATAGTACATATATGAAATTTATAAAAAAAGCTTTTATTTTACATACATAAATTATACAAAAAAATTCCAAAAACAAAAAATAAAATAAAAATAAAGTATAAAATGGCGGATATATGAGTCATTCAAGATGGTGTACAAGATTTCTCATCGTTCGGAAATTACAAATAAAAATGTTTTTCTTACTTTAAAAGCTAGTATCCCCCGTAGGAAAAAAAAATGTTTGTTTTGCAAAAATGGCGGCAGTTTGAAGAAAACCACATGAATTTTCATAAAATTAAGAACGGGACATCGAGGACTTAGCGCTATGAACAATGTTATATAAAATTCGTGGTAAAAATTTCAGCAAAACGGTCCAGTAGATCTTGAGTCGTTTCTAGAAAAACGAAAAATAAATAAAGTACCACCTTTCGGCGTCTTTCTTTCACACACACTTCTTACTGCTGTACACTCAGGAGGAAAAATTGTAAAGTCAAACAAAAAAGTATTTGACTTCAATGGAAGTACCTACTCTATAGTGGAAAATATTCAATTCAAATACGCACATATTAAAATGAAGCATTTTACACTTCACGGATGCTTTTTTATAATTAAGATAAAAACAAAAAAAAATAAAATAAATTTAATTTGCATGTTGCCTGCAATTATTTTTACTAAATGTATTTATTGATACATGTTAATGCTATTTGGGATTACAGTCAACTAAATCTTTAAAAAACTAAAAACAAAAAAGAAACCAAACAACTTTATCTTTTCTAATAATTCTATAAGTCCGCTCATAAAATTCAACAGATTGACCACACATTTTTCTTAGCTTCTATCCACCCACCACTAAAATTGTTCACACCTGTCACACTGTCACACAGTGAGCGCTTCACCGCAACTTAACAAAACCGCAGTTATTGCAGCCACTTACTTACGTTGACAATTACTTCTAATAGCATTAGTGTAGGTATTTTCATATGCATACAAGTACATAGGTATGTATGTATGCACATTAGAGTGGTCCAATTTTTATATGGGGGAAAACAAATTTATCCAAGCAAAGGGGGCACCGCCTTAGTTTTTCCTTTTGATATTTGTAATATCTATACAAACTTTCAATTTTCTACTGCAACCAATACAGGGTGCTCAATGACTATGAAATGCGCTACTGTATCGCTATGAAACTGGCAAAAGTATTGGTAATTTTTATAAAAAGCTACTTTTGCCATGGCAACTGAAGCTGGTCATATTTTTTAGATAATTTAAATTGGAAATGTTCCTAGGTTGCTTAACCAATTATTGGATTAATATATGTACACAATACTTCTTGAGTAAAATTTGAGCATCATGAGCAACCACTAAATCTATACTTAGAAGCGTAAGGTTTGGTATCAGTATCAGCACCTCTTTCGGTAAGAGTAAAAATTTTGGAAGGTGCCCCGAACCTTATCTCGGAATTTTTTTTTTTTGGACCACTCTAATGTACATATGTATGTAAGTATTTATGTAAAATCGCGTTGTGATACTGATTTGTGATTTACTCGTTTATAGCATTGTTATGCCTATAGTTGTTGTTGTTGGTTTATTATTATTACCGCGTACTCTAGTACAAACATATCACATCAGTACTTTTATAATATTTGTTGCTATTTAAAGCATTGTATTTGCATTTACACGCACACATTGCTGCGGTGTAGGCGTGTATGCATGCATGTATGTATGTGCATATACATTAGGGTGGTCCTTAAAAATATCAGCATCCAAATTTTGTATCTGGCATCCTTCTCTTTTATTCTGCGTTCAAAATAAAGGCATCGACGAAAATTTCCAAATTGTGAAACACTTTTTAGGGGTCACCGCTACCAGGGTTAAAAAAATGTAAATCTGATAACTTGACTTATTATTAAAAACTATTCATATGAATTTATAGTCATCGCAAAATGGATTCATCACGCATTATTAAACTCCAAAAACTGTAATTTGTTTACGTTTTTTTTCGGAATAAGTGCAAGAATTTTAAAGTTTTTTTTTTAATTCTATAACACTGGTTTACAAATAATTATCTTGAAGAAATACCAAGAAACCCATATTTGTATAGGGGAGAGTTAGTATGGACCTTCTGAACTCAAAACACATTTTTTTTTTACTTTTCTTTGGAAAGTTTTTTGAGATAACGGTTTTTAGAATAAACTAACAAGTCTTATCAATACCAGTCAGTACTTTGTTGGAAAGACAATTAAAATACGCCAAACGACATAAAACTTGCTGAGTTTTAGCCGGTCAAAGTCAAATTTTTGTCGAATTTTTGCCATGTAAAACAAATTTATATTTTAAAACCCTTAAAACTTATTTAAAAATTTTTGTGGATGTCTTTATTTTGTTCGTAGAACCAAATAAAGGGGTGCTTCAAACAAAATTTAGGTGCTTATATTATTAAGGACTACCCTAATGTACATATGTATGACAGCAATGCAATGCTAAGGCAACGGTAACAGTAGTACCCTCGAAAACAACCTTATAGCAACAATTTCCGCTCTCACCCTCTTCCCCACCGTTTGAATGGGCGCGGGTGCATGTTGCCGTGGCGGTTTTGTGGGACCATAACAATATGTGGCTATTGCTTTAACTACATAGTTAGTAGTACTAGTAGCAGTTGTTGCTATTGTCGTTGTGCATGTACTTATTGTTGTTTGACAGTGATGGCTGTGACGTTAGTGCTGTGGTGTAGTGCTGGGTGGTAGGCGCTGGGCGGTGGGTAGTCAACTAATATTAATACAAACCTATTTGCTTGGAAGGCTGTTTGTTTGTTGGTCGTTCCGTCAGTCGGTTGGGGCGGTGGGTCGATGATTATGCGCACAATTGAATATTAGGGCGGCGGTAAAGCTTTATATGTACCCATGTGACACTTTTGCTCCACTCGCATCAATCGTATTCAATTCGTTCAGTTCAGTTTAGTTAGTGTTGTCGTCGAGGTGCCAACTAAAGTCGATCAAGCAACCAGCCAACCTGCCGACTAATTATTCACGTTGTCGCTTGCTTGCTTGGATTCATCTTTTAGGTTGGTAGGCTGACGGTATTACATTAGCACGCATATCTCGCTTGATCGGCTGACATTGTGGCGTGAAAAAAATTACAAAAAAAAAAAAATCAAGTAACGCAATGTAAATAAAAAAATTCGCATTGGCGAATCTCTGCTTCACGGCCTCCGCCGTCGTACGTCTTTGTTGGCATGCGGCCGCGAGGCGTGCGTAGACGCATTCAAGCTTTAATCCGAGTCGCGCTGTGCAGTAGTGCCTGAGCTTTCTTGGTATTTCAGTCAGGCATTACGTGTAGGTACTGGTGCATTGCTAGCAGTTGTTGTACTACCTGTCGCACGCAATCGCGCCGACTGATGTGGCATGCAACACCGAGCCGCGGCAGTCTAGTCTAGTCAGGCGTACGAACAACACTCGGCTAACAAGCTCAGGTGGTTGAAGTGAATTGGCTGTGGCATAACGTTGTGGTAATTTTTAAGAAATGCATACATATAGCCAATATTTGTGTAGTAGAGTTGTGCTATGAAAAGGTGAAGTGAACGTAAAAGCGAAAAACCGCTTAAAATATTGTTTTAAAGCAAACGAAAATATTTAAACCAAATATTACAATAAGTTGAGTAATAAAATTTTGTGAAATTTCGCTAAGTTCGCGTGTTAAAAAAAAAACTTGTATACTCTGTGAATTTATGCTAATTTTCCATGATCAAAGTGTCCAAAATTATTTTAATTTGAATAAAAATTTAATAAATTTCCTTTACAATAATAACAAATGCTCATAACAGATAACCCAAAACCAAAAGACATCGATTCGCGGCTACCGTGTGAAAGAAACCTTGTCGCTCAATTTTATTACCACTCCGAAGACATTTCAAGTGCCAAAAGCTAAATACTCTCAAAACAGATCAGAGCTAGCAATCTTAATTAAATATGTATGTATGTATGTATGTACATTGCTGGTGTGGCTATTAACCACTTTACTACGGCCGTCACCAAAGCGGCATTTGAGCAGCGAAGGCGCTAACAGGCAGCGTGTAGTAGTAACTAGTGTCCGAGATTAGTGCTACTGGTGTTGATATCAACAAAAAAGTTTGCGATTAAAATTGTTTTGCTATTTGCCGCCGATCAATTGCCACTGATAACGTTACGCACCACTAGGCGGTGGCCTTAATGTCTAATAACGTCAACTGATCGCAGTTGCATGCGACTTATTGCGGTTCCATGCGAGAGTGAGTTGCTTTACTGTTAATGCTGCTCTTTTTATATGTATTTTCTTTGGTGCATTTGTTGAGACCGGTGTGAGTCTTTGTAAGATTTGAATATTTAGATATGCATACAAAACTTTAAAGATTAATAACCCATTTAATAACTATTATCACGAATATCCCCTCTGAAGATTTAATATTTTTTTGTTGTTAAATTTCGAAAGGCTTTTATTTATAAAAACCGTTGTTTATTAAGTGGATGTTTAGCTGAGCAACAGTTTTGGGAGAATAAAGAACTATTTTAGTTTCAAACTTAAAGAACTGACCTTAATTTTAGCTCTTAAATTAAAATTATGCCGTAGATTTAAGATTTTTCTTTGGTTTGTGTAGGTTAGGTTAGAATTGTTAGAGAGAGTGGTTCCCTTCACACTTAAACCAAAATATAGGCCCATTTTGGTGCCGTATGCAATCCTCGTTGCTCTACGATGTTCCAACGCCCACTCGCGTTCAAACCAATGAGAATGAATACCTCATTTCGTTTAAATCCCAAGAGTAGAGGCGTGCGTTTTTGGTTGTAAGAGGGACATGTATAACCTCGCGGTTTCGCTGAAGTTTAGGTTTCCCTCAGCGCTCATTTACTGCTTGTATGGCGTTGTTCCTAACATGTAGTTTAAAGGTGACCTACCAAGTCTTCCCGGAAGGATGAGGGCCGTCGTACTATTCCTGGCCAATTCGTCGGCTTTGCAGTTACCCTAAATATCTCGGTGTCCAGCCACCTATGTGAGTTCTTTCTATATTGCCAGGCCATCTCATTTAGAGATCCGCGTCATTCAGTTAGATATCTTTTTTTGGCCATACTATAAACCAGAGCTCTCGGGGCTGCTTGACTGTTAGAGAGCACCTTTCTTTTCTCCTTGGGTCTTTTTATCAGGTGCCGAGTGGCGTCTTGGATAGCCAGTACCTCTGCCTATTATACACTACAGTGGTCCGCAAGTCGAAAAGTTCAAGTTCCAGCTTTGGGAGAAGACTCCTTCTCCGACCTTTCCGTAGAGTTTAGAGCCTAGTGTTCCACCACTGTCAAGTCGGTATTGTAATTTTATGTTTTTAACCGACTTCAAAAAAGGAGGAAGGTTATAATGTCAATTCATTGGAATATATTTGTTTATCCTATACACTGGTGGCCCGATAATTAGAAACGATTTTCTTTTACAAGTTTTGACCATCTATTTGTATTTATTATTTTTAATATATTTTTTTAGGAAAATATAGTGCATGCTACAATGAAAATCAAATAACTCAAAGCTTTAAGCTTCGTATAAGATCTATAATAATTCGACGAAGTTCGAAAAATGGGCATCAAAATTTCAGACTTTTTAATTTTAATTTAATTTTGAAATAATTCGGGTATGCAGTTTTGTAGCCCATTCAATTTTAGTATAATATTGTGCAAGTTTGAATTAGGTAGGAAATCTCGTTGTTTTTTGGGAATTTATTTTGTTAGCGGGGTTTGCTCATTTTCTCCCATAAAAAAAAAAAGAAAAAAAAAAAAAACTTTTGAACATACTATGTATGGAAGAAATCGCTTAACATCGTCAGCGAAAAAAATTCTCAATTCAAACCTGCACAAACCTTGGCCGTAGATATTTACCTCGCATGAGTTTTTCAACAAGTATCGATTGACAGCGAGTCTAGCGCGTTTGCAATACTCATTTCATCGTTTTCCATACAAAATACATTGGGCGACAAGAGAAAAGCGTGAATAACTTTCGTCTGGATACATGCGGCAAAATTTTTTTTCTGCATATAATTGCTAATAGAACGTACAACAATATTAGTGCAGATGTCATGAGATGTCAGTAAAAAATATTTATGGCTAAATAAAAAAATAATAATAAAAAATATTACCAATCGTGAGTGAGCAATTAAAATCTAAACAATTTCGAAAAATCTTAATAGCTATAACTTCCAAAATAATTCGAATTTCGAAAAATTGTGAAACTAGTATTTTTCTTTTATCGTTGTGAAGCATAAACAGATAATTGCACAAAAATAACTCGACCTTCGAAAAAATGGTGGCCCACTTCACAAATTTTTACTTTTTTAAATTTTTTACTTATTAATTAATTTAGTTGTTATTCATTTATTTATTTACATATTTATTTTTATTTTTTAATTTTTATATATTTTTTTTGTTCCTTTTTTCGTCTAACTTTCTGGGTTTATCCCCTAATGCTGAGTGAGAAGTTACTTTTCAATATTTCAACAGGTCTCGATACTGTACTTTGCCCATCAAAGTTGGAATCTGTTGATGAAAAAAATAAATTAGTTATGCAAACAAATATATAGACGATATAAAGAAAAGAGATAAATTGAAACAAAATGATTTTTTTCTGTTCTGCGGCTTGTACCTCCACTTCAAATATATACTTCTAAAATTATCTCAAGTGTGCTTGTGGTCAATATTGATTTATTTGAATGATCTTGAAATCATAAACTACATAGATTTTGGTTTCTGGTTTGGCATTGTTTACGCACATACCTTCGCTCGTACTTAGAATGTACACACTTATGTATGTATGTCTTTATTTTTCACCTTGTTTTACCTTTATTACACTTGTCGTACATTTATTACTTATTTATGTTTTTAGGCTTTATTCCTTTGTACAATCATTAAAAAAATAATAAAAACTAAAAGTATGTTTGCACATTATTTGTACTGCCTTTGTGTGACCCTTAAGATTAATGTACAATTGATATCAACCTGATTTGTTAGTTTGATCTCTCAGCTATCGGCCGTTTGTATTGTTTTTCATGGCTTAACGTCATAAACTGATCGTAGTCGCACTCAGGCACTTGTCAATACCCTGTAGTCAAATGAACTAGTTGTAAACTACCCCGCAACTAGTATGAATCGCATGCCCAACTAGTCAGCCAACTATCTTTTTTCCATGCAATCAACTGGTATTTTTAACATGGGGATGTCCTACGAAATGGCAATTGTCAAATTTCGGTCAGAAATATACCAGTCTCATCCTAGTTCAGAATAGACAAAAAAATACTAGTCTAATTATGGACCAAAACCACTACTTTGGGAGTCAAAAAATAAAAAGAATTCATGAATATACAATAAAAAACATTTAAGTACACTTTTTTATTTTATATATTTTTATTTAGCAGCCTTAGATTTGCCAATAATTATTGTTAATTTTTTTGAGTATTAATTACAAGAAAAATTAAATACATAGATATTTCAATTTCCAATATCCAATACTCCTCATTTTCAGAATATCAACGAATTTACTAAACTCAGCAAATTCAACAGACGACTTCTCGGTAACTAATAAAGATTTTTTAAAGCTTTAAAATGAATTTTGAAGGGGAGGAGTAGTGCAGCTCAAATGTGCCCAAAAACCGTGATTTTTGTACTTTTAGGTTAGAATATCCCGAAAACCTGACGTGATCTGGGGTCAGATTCGAATTCAGCACGTCAAAGACCTTCGGAAAAGTATAGTCCGATCCTTGGTTAAAAAACCTTGTTGGCCTGTATAATTCAAGCAGTTATTAAATATTCTTCATTTTTGTCCATAGTTTGGCTTATTGATTGATAATAGAAATTAATCAAATAATTATATTAATCGTGTAATAAACAAAATAAAAAATAATTGTAAATGATCAAAAATAACAAAATAACAGGTCTGGTATAATTGAATACGTACTCAATTTAACGGTTTACGATATACCCAAATAAAAGTTATATTATTTTCTGTACTTTATTGTATTAAACTGTCCAAGCCAAATAATACAGGGTATGAATAAATCGTTTGTACTTGGTACAAGTCTGGTCATTTTCGAACTAGTTCGGTTTCTGTTAGGAAATTCTAGTTGTAAACTAGTATTTTTCCTGACTAGTTTGGGATTTCACTGCAGGGTAGCGTTCCCGCCTGTC
>NW_023458556.1:27948099-27954948 GCF_013731165.1 Rhagoletis pomonella
GCTTAAAATGTCAAAGTAAAATGAGAACAACAACAACAACAACTGCATACTTACTACGAGTACAGCATGCTACCTTGCTTTCTACTAATGAGTGAGTGACATTCGCGCGTGCAATTGGCCGAGCACGACAAAGCAACAAATGCGGTCTCCAGTCACCGCAAAAGCATTCGTTTGCCTGCTGCATATCTCAGCAAATATAAATTAGATCAAAATGGTTAAATTAATTATGTGCAATGATATTAAAAGTAGCACAAACGGAAATGCAATTAAAAACCTTTACTTTTTTCACATTTGAATTAGCAATTTTTTTTAAATATTCATACGCAAGTGCTTTTGAATACATACATGTGTATGTACATACATACCTATAATTACATACATATATAATAAATATACATAAATGCATATGTAGTACTCACATACATACATATATATACAAATCTGTGCATAAGTTTGTACGATAGGTAATCGTATCAAGTGGCAAGTCGGGCGCGAAATAGTTGGATAGGAGAGAGACAGGCATGCGACAGACAGACCCATTAGAGTTCACTTGTTGGTCGAGGGTGCATAGTAAAAAGCAAGTAAAAATGTAATTTTCCAACTAAACTACGCACTACTCCAAAGCTTTTTGAAATGCAATTACGAGAGGAAAACTATGTGTGCAGTTGCATCGTGCCCATAGAAGGCCAGCTGAGCTAATTTTTTGCCTCTGCAGTTCGCTGACGGTGTATGGCTGAAGAGGCAGAGGCGTAGTAGAAGGAGGGAAACTGATGTTGATTTGATTTGTTCTGGTGGCGTGTAGTGGTAATGTTTGTAGCAGGGCGTGAATGGTGGAGACTTTTAATGAAAATGTGCAAGTAGCAAAAAAGTGAATAATTAAATCAGCATGCGTAAATGCACTGGAGATTGACGGCACGTAGACCACCGCCAAGGAGAATGTCAATTATATTTGTGTATGCATCTGGGAGTTCACAATGCAAACGGGGGAGCGATTGTACGGTTTGTAAATACATAGTGTGGGAAAAAACAGCGCAGCGCCACCTAGAAGAAGCGTGCGGATGAATGTAGACGAAATTACAAATGTAAAGTTGATTGCAGTTTGTGACTTTGGATCTGTAAACTTTCGGCTATTTCGAGGGTGTTATGTATTACAACTAAAGATGAAATGGACAGTGTTAACGTATGTTTGCGAATTTTTAAAGTCATTTTGTATCGTAATTTACGAACTCAAATCACATTTTTAATTTACAATTACCTTGTTTATACCTTTCTTTCAAGCGTTTATACCGGTGTCATTTTAGCGCACTCACTGAAACCGTATTCAAAAATAAACTAAACTTGTTATTTTTTTCGATATTTCTTTAATAATTAACTTGCGCGGTGGACTGAAATGGAAGCGAACAAAAATTTAAATTTGTTGTAATAATGATTCAAATTTAAAACTGGCTGTATAAAGAAAACCGACCATTTTTCACTTCGCGTCAAATTAATGATGTGTTTATACCTGTTTTCTAACCGATTTGAGAAATAAAAAAGCGATTTGAAAATAAATTCGAGTCAATACACTTTTGAATTTCTGAGCGTGTTGAAAGTTGGTTTATGCCTCCGTTTTGAATCACTGCGAACTGGGTCAAAGCGCTTCATGTGTCGGTATAAACAAGGTAAATGTTTCCAAAAAATCTATTTCTTTTTTCAAATTCTGTCGAATATACCATTGAACTTGATTAGGGTTTAAAACTCTTTATCACCCTCATCCTCAGCAATAATGTCGCCAGTTTTATTCTCCTCACCATATTTAAGCGTCAATTTTAGCTGTTTAATCAAAAATTAAAAAGATATTGATGTGTTTACATATTTTCCATAAATCCCTATCCCAGTTTAGGAAATTTACAGTGACTCAAGTGTTCACGTCTCGATTGCTTTTTTTATAATTTAATATTCACAATGTTTTTCAAGTTAAGTTTTTTGTTTTTCTTTTTTTTATAAAAACATTTGTTCATCCTTTAAGGGTTCTCAAGAAAAATCAGAAGAAATATTTTTCATTATTTCAAATGCTTTAAAAAGTACTTTTTCTATTGAAGAAATAAATATACGGGATTTTTTTTTCTTGAAAGCTGCATACTGATTTAACTAATTTTTATAGATCTTTTCCATTTCCAGTGCGTCATTTTATATGAATTTTTCCCTTTTTTTTGAGAGCTGCGGGGACAGGCTTTTAATGAATAAAACTTCTAGCTCTAAACTAGCAAAGGAGAATGGCTAAATTCCACATTATCGGAACGAGATAAGTATCTGGGACTAATACTAGAGTTAAAAAATGAAGTTAGAAGACTCTGTGTACTGGGTATATGGAAGGAAAGGTCGATCGAGCAAGTTACTTAATATAGTTTCTCTATCGTCGTCCAATATGAGACTATACACCGAATTAGTGTTGGGCAGTATCGATACCAAAAGTACTCAGAACTCGATTCTCAAAAGGATCGACCACACTCGATTTTTAAAAGTATCGATACTGAGTACTCCAAAGAACTCAGTACTCACAAAAAGAACTCGAAAGTACTCAGTACTCACAAAAGAACTTGAAAGTACTCAGTACTCAAAAATAACGCCAAGTAAGAACAAGCGTGCCTCTGAATTCCGGGGATTAAATAGATCAATCCATCTGCCAGATAACGAAATACGAAATGAATATATAGTAAACCATCCTACATAGATAGATAAATAGAGTATGCGCTGCAACCAGTAACTAACTATGCAAAGAGGAGATGCAAAGATATTTCTCTAGCGGAGAAAAGCGACAGAGATCGCTTGACCACATTCCTGTCTTGAAATGGGGGTGCTATTGTATTGGCCAATACTGTACATATACATATATTTGTTATAGTTTTTTCGTATACATAGATGACAGGAAGGCGCACACGGCGTATGAGTAATACCAAATGGGAATAATTGAGAGTGGAGAATCAATTCGCATTCGGTAGTCGATTTTCAGTACATAAATTTTAAGTTTTACTGCTAAGTGAGAGTTGTGGCAAATTTCCATGATATTTTTTAAGCCAACTGCATATTTATAAAGAAAACTCCATAAGTTATGTTCTAAGATTCGTGTGCTACAATACCTCAACTGCTTTTATACATATGTATTTATGGAATATAATTGTAAAAATATTAGTTCTACGAATTCCAATCATGTCCTCTTAGTACACTTGTGAAACAAATATTTGCCAAACTGCCATACTAAGTATACAACATTTTTAATAAAAATTATTTCATGGGAATTCATACGAAATAATCAATCACGTTTAGAATACATATTATTTATGTCACATGTACTTTTCTCCGGCTATAGAGCTATATACGTATATATGTACGATGACACATGCATTCATACATACGCATGTATGAATTATTTGCATCAACAGCTGAAAATTTAGTTGCCAGTCTTTCATAACTGTTCTTTTTTCTTTGCTGCAACTGATAACAGTCGAAAATTTACACTCTGCTTCCGTTCATTGTTCATGTCTGTGTCTGTTAGCTAAATTATATTGTTATCAATTATTGCTGTTGATAAAAATTGCTGCCGTCAGATATTTATGCCGGCATGCACATACATATATGTATGTATAACTTACATATACATATATGCACCCACATTAGGCTGGGTCGAAAAAAAACAACCTTACTGAAATGGAGCCATAAAATGATATGTATTAAAAACGCGATTTCGGTAATAACTGATACAAACATTTTTATAACGCTCGGATTATCTCGTAGTAAGCTTTTTCGAATAGGCAGGAGTAACTTACAAACTTTTTTCTTTCGCACTGGGAGCCGGCCTAATGTACATGTCTCTATTGTTGCTTTTATGAGCTCGTCGAATTGATGTTGTGTCATTGCGATTGCTGACTGTGTGGAAGCGAAGGTTCCACTCAATTTGCTGTCATCGCAAATACTAAATTTGTAGTCGTTTGCAAAGGTTTATTTGTGGTATGTATGTGTTTTTGTACACAATGTACATACTTTCTAATTTCGAAATAAAAGTGAATACACACATACATACATAAATGTATTAAAATACAACTAAAAAAAGAAATGTAAATTAGCCAACAAATGACAGTAATTTTCGCGTATATATGGGCGCTTTTACTTGCTAAAGCATAAAATTATATGTAAATACATGCATAACATAGTTAGCCTATGTACGTTGCAATGTTACAGCACAGCGGCGGCGATGACAGCAGCTGTGGTAATAATACTCGTAAAAAAAAAAAACAAAAAAACCCGTTACGATAATTCGCCTGCATCTTAAGTTTTTTTCATGCAATGTTTCGCGCTTTTCTTTCTATTTGTTTTTGTGCATTTTTCAATTTATTTAATTGTCTGCAGCTACCAAAAGGATGACTTTCAAATTTGTTGGAGAATGCAAAAAATAATTGTAGAAATTCGACCTATGTACATATGCTACCACTTGCATCTGGACCTACCCATTATCACCCCGAACTTAAAAATACTAATTGGGCCGGCTTCGTAGCTACCGCAGTTCCGCCCCAACTTACCGGCTTAAGTTGCTGTACTGGCAAACTAGCATGACCATCTATACCCGGTCGCAAGGGTCCTCATATCAGGAACTAAACGGAGAACGACAAATTACCTGAGTTGTCGGCAGGCTACCTTCCTCGAAACTTAAAAGAATTAAACAAAAAATTTAAAATGGTTGAAAATTTAAAATGGTTTCAAAAAACTGCAGAGCCGCCACTCGGTTCTCAAATCGCTCGACGGTAGCACTTCGGGCAAAGATAATGAAACGTTGTTGGTAACATTACTGTTTCCCCGTTTAGCCAATGTGGACTAGCAGGGCGCCGTGGAAAAGGCTTCAGACTTCTCCGGACAGAAACGAGATGTCTTCTGCTGTCGTCTGAAAATCACCCGCAACATATCTCTACGAACCCACGTACCCATGTTGTACCGACAATCTATAAAACTACCTTTAAAAACTAACCTGCCCTCGTGAACGTCGCAGACGAAAAGTTTCAGCTGCCTCGAGAGACCCACGTATCTCTCGCCCAACTATGGCGTGTAGGACTTAACTCCTACTTATCCAGACTTGACCGCAAAATACCTTATACATGTCCGGCTTGTGATAGTCCTCCACACGACACCAGCACTTTTCCTAGACCTACATACCATTAGTGGAGCTTGATGACAACGATTGATAGACTAATCCAATTTGATTTTAGTAGCGTCGCTAGAACAACATAAATAATTTATGAAAGTAATCCTACACCAGAGTAGAGGCAATTTCAAGGCATTGAACGCAGCCTTGCTGTCTGCATACTCCCTCATTCTTAGTTCTAAGGCGTAAACCTCAGCCTGGAAGACAGAGTTGCCGGAGGAAAATCTAACATGCATAATTCGTCCTGGTGTACCAAATTTGAGGGAGAAAATTTTCCCCGATATGGGTTTTGTTGTAGTAAGCAGAGCTTCTTTATGAACTAATTTGAATTAAATTGTTCGAACACATGGCAACCCTCTTAATAAAGCCTTTTCCAACTCATTTCGATCGATACCCATTTTTTAATAATTTATCCAACTTATTGAATATTGAATGTAACTTTTTAAACATGTGGCAACCCTCTTCGAACATTCAAAAAGTTCAAACTAAAGATTTCTTAACATTATTTTGTTTGACTGTGGTATTTTTATATTTCATATACTTTTTGTATTAGTTGATTGAATTAGACCTTTCAAACAGATAGCAGCCCTCTTCAAAATTATTTTCAAGCTTAATCCTTGTTTACTCTCCTTCGTCGGACATTGCGATACTTATTTTAATTAACTGATGAATTAAGTGGAATTTCACTTTTTAAAGATGAGGCAACACGCTAAATCTGGATCAGAAATAAAAAAAATTTCAACCCCCCTTCGATTGGTACCCATATTTTTAACATTCATTTAACTTATTAAATAATTGGAATTTAACTTTTTAAACAGGCGATAACCCTCTTATAACACCTCAAAAATATTCTTTGCGTTCAAACTAAAGATTTCTGATTACTGCTTCGTTTGACATCCATATTTTGATATTTCACATAACTTGTGTATAAGTAAACTAAATTCGACATTTCAAGAAGATGGCAACCCTGTTGAAAATACTACTACTTTCTGAAACCCCTTTCGTTTGGCACCTACATGGTGATACATACAAATGTCTCTTACCTAATTCCCTTAATTCAAATTGAATTTGATTTTTTAAACAGGTGGAAACCCCATTGTAGTTCACTTAACAAACAAAGCTTTTCGAAACCATTTCGTTTGATACCCATTTTGTGATCACTGATTTATTTTTTAAATAATTTGAATATAATTTTTTAAAAGGTGGCAACTCTTTTCAAAAATGTAAAACCTTATTGCACTTGTGCAGTCCACGACTTTTAATATGACACCTCACTTTGTTACGAAATAACAAATCACAGACTTATTATTTTTGAAACGTAAAACTTAATTTTAATGTTCGGCTTCGGCTTCGGTGTTCGGCCGAATATTGAATAGTACCTAATATTCGGCTTCGGACAAAATTCCAGCTTCGGTTGGACATTAATATTTTGCATAAAACATCCATTAGCGAAACTGAGTTCCGTTTTGGCTTCGAAAGTTCAGGTCGCCCAAAAGACACCGACCGTCAAGTCAGAAATCTTCGATAAGATCCATGGAATGATATTGGAAGAACGGACAATAAAAGTGTGTAAACTGATTTGCAGCAAAAACGACCACATTTCACCAAGAAAAAATACTTTCTGTTCCATCAAGACAATGCTCGGGTGCACACGTTTGTCCTCACCATAGAAAAAA
>NW_023458556.1:27954958-27972456 GCF_013731165.1 Rhagoletis pomonella
ATTTTTGTTTTCGATTTTTCGCTATTCAAATATTTTCCAATACATAATAACATTTTGTGTGGTTTGGGCGTCGGAAATGGGGGAGGTGGGTGGTGATGCGCACTTGCTCTCTTTAAGGAAATACGTCGACTGTGCGGCTGCGCCATTTCAACAGATTGCCATAGTCGTCATCAACGTCGCTACGCCCTCCATAATGGGGCTCCAGTTGGTAGCGGTGTGGCTGCGCATAGCAATATTCATACGTCAGTGAGTGGATGACGATTGAGCCGAGCTGTGGTGGTTGCCTTTTTGAGCCCACTGAGCTTCTGAGCTTGTGAGCTGACTCTGACTTTGAGATTTCTGGCGTATGTACATATGTTTGTTTGTATGTACTGTTGCTCACTGTGATCGCTGAAGGTTGTGACGCGGGTGTCCGCGCCTGCCAGTGTCCGTCGCATTCTCGTGCTCGTCAGTCCGCTTTGACGTGGCTTGCCAGCGTAGTTCCAAAATAAAGGAATGTGCCAAGTTGTGGTTTGTCGCGCCACGTTGCTGGTCAACTCAACGCATTGATTTGCGTATTTTCGTCTATCAGCCTCAATAGGCTTCACTATATTAAATACGCGTCAAATTAAGTTGACGCGTTGTCAATATACATATAGTTTCCAGTGCTCATTGACAGCGGCGGCTTCTACTTTCTCACTAGTCGCCTAGTCGCATTACTTAGTCAATCGGATTGGAAAACGGTGGACGTGGAGTAGTTAGTGAACTATTGGGCAATCGCTTGTGGTGCTTGTTGCAAAATTATTGAACGCGCCTCAATTGAGTATTGATCGATCGGTATTTTGCTATGGTCGGATCGTCGATGGCAGAAGATGTAGAATATTTTTCATATTTAAAAATATTAAAGTGTTTGCCAATGTAGCTCATTCACAGTCAAGTGTGGCGGCAAGCGGCAATTTGAATAGTTAATTAACACTCAGTTGCATCGTTCGCCCGCCTGCCATAAATATTTAAACCAACCACACCCTTTCGTAGTTATTTATACCTACATAGTATGTATAAATAATTTCCTTACAAACTCGCGCGTGTACATAAATATTTGTTTTTTAAATAAATTGTTCTGTGCATTTAATTAAAGTGTGAAATGTTTTCGCATTGAACAAATAGTGTCGACTTCCATTCGAAAAAATCATCCGCTCTGCCAGCAGCACTCAGTTCTACTACATTCCGATGTTATGATGGGTCCGTTAGATGCGGTTTTGAGTTGTTTTTGCAGAATGTGTCAGTCACCATGTTGTAGTAGGTGTGTGTATATGTGTATTGCTAAGTGTGGGGTGTCGCGCATTGGCCGGAAGTCTGTTATTTTTTATGATGTTTTACTCCTGCTTACTTAGTAGTGGCTGGCTTAAGTAAACTACTAACCCTGGTATTCAGTAAGCTGTCTTAGTCTCGAAAAAAAAGAAAATTATGGAGGAAAAGATAATGCTTTAAAAACCGCGAAAATTAAGAGAGGAAATATTTGTGGAATAAAAAAAAAACATTAAAATCTAAGGATTATTAAAAAAAAAATTATAAAATTAAACCAAAAAAACCCCCCGCTGCCCGAGGAGGACTCGATCTTGGATCTCTCGAGTGGCGCTCTAGTGATTTTCCCACTCGGCTATTGCGACTATTACAGCAGTGGGAGTAAAAGGCATACATTCATGCTATCAGTTGACTGTCTGTGTTTTTGTTTTTACCACACATTTTTGGTGAACTTCTTATGACTCTGAATACCCGAATCATCTCAAGTCACAAAAAGAGACACTAACAGGGCGATTCTGGCGAAAATGCCTCATTTTGCGCCGGACACTAAAATTTAAAATTTACTTATCATCTAAGCTTAAAACGGACATAGACGCTCTAATCATATTTTTCCCACCTTCTCTTCCATTTTGTTGCAGCTCCCAACCGCCGCCCAATTTGACAGTATTATCGCGACATCAACAACAACAACAACAACACCATCAGCAACAACAACACCAACTCTACCACTCACAATCGGCTGCTATTGCTGCAGCTGCAGCTAATTCAGCCTTCTATGCTCCCGCTTCGAGTGTCGGCGCTGTTGACACCAGCGAATTGATGATACGCCTACGTGAGTCGATCAAACAGAAAGAGGAATTCCTTAAATCACCGCTGCCACACACGCACGCCACATTGCACAGCATTCCCGCTGTGGGCCACACAGCCCAACAACATTTCTTCCCGCCGCACACACCACCGTCGGGCAGCCCGCAATTGTCTATGGTGTCGACGACATCCACATCGGCCGGTTCATCAGTGCTGAGCAGCATAGGCGGCGGCGGGCCGACGACGGCGACACCAACGGCATCGGCGCGTGGTCAGGTGCGTACACTCGTTAAGCAACCACTATCGGCGACGTCCTCATCGGCGTCCAGTACGCGTGAGTTGCTGCCCGCCAACGTCGTCAGCGCAGTTGAAATGCATCACTACTACGGCAGTGTATGCGGCAGTGGTAGTGGCAAAAACCACGTCACGAATGTCGGTGGTGGCGGCAATTATATTAGCGTGGAGAGTGCGATGAGTCGTGGCGGAGTGGCAGCAAGTGCGGCTGCAAGTGTGAGTGGTGGTGGTATTAGAGCTGCGCCTGTTGGTAGTGCTGGTAGTGGAGATTCGCTTGCAGCGCGACGAGCCGCAGGCAGCGGTAGTGCAGGCGCCAGTAGTGCGAATAACAACAACGGCATGGGTGAAAAATACGCGAAGGATTTGGATTATTTGGAAACGCTGCAAGAGACTGGTGTCACCAACAAAGTGTTAGTAGAGCTTTGTTTGATAATTTTCCTATTAATCAGTTTTATTTTACATTTTTTCTTACATATTCAATTCCAGTTTCGAGCGTAAACTCGTCTCTCACCTGGCCAAGGGTTTTGATCCCTTCCAACCGCTTTCCATTAATACAAACGCCTGTGTGGAGCCCAACACTACAGCCGGCAATGTGGTGCTGATAAAGAAACCCACAGTGCTCTACGAATCGCTGCAACATCATCCGTTGCATCAGCTACAGGTACAACAACTGCAACACACACAGCAAGCGCAGACGTCACATGCGCCCATGCAATTGTCCAAAATGCAACAACACCAACAGCAACAGCAGCAGCATGTGACCGGCAGCGTTGTAGATGGTGCGCAATACAGCCGCATGGAGATACACAAGGCCAGTTTGGCCACGACGACCATCGATCATGCGCCGCCAAGTAAGGAGTTTTTTTTTTTAACTATTTTGCTTGCAGAAAGTACAGTGTTACGCCGATTTTCGAAACTTTTATTAGTTCTCTTTATGATGTGAAAGTTCATACTTGGCTAGGTTAGACGGCAGCTCCGTGAGCTACTCACTTAGACATTTCGCATTATGTCCATTGTGTTGCCTTTTAATAAAAATATTTTCCTTAGAGCTCTAACTGCACATTATCCACATAAGGTTGTTAGGAAAAGCGATGTTTGCTCAAAATAAAGTTTCGCAATCAGCTGATAAGAAACAGGGTAGTCCAGTGAATCAATACCGGTTCAGAATTTGTTGGGAAATGAACACCGATAAGTTAATCCTAACCGCCGGCCTTCCACTTTTTCGCCGAATTTCCTCCATAACTCGCATTTGCACTTTCTTGTCTAGAACTTGCGGAGTAACAAAAACTGTGTAAACTGAAAATTTGCTCAAAGAAAACACTGCTAGATCTTTTTTATAGCCCATTTTTGAGTTCCGAAATGTTGGACTCCTATCTATAATTAATTCCGCTATTCCTAAAACTCCTTTCCTGGTCACTCTGGTAGCGTAGTATTGACAATCCACGGAACTATGGCCAGCTTTAATTACCACAAAAGCACTAGAGCAGCTCACATGTGTGCAGCCTAAGCCATAGGAATTTAAAGCTTCTGAACTTACATACATATATTATCAATGAGATAAATTCAAACTAGATCAACTTAATATTCTGCCTAGTCAAATGATTTCGTCTTCAAACAAGTTTGTAATATCGACAGTCTTCTGTTTGTCTGTGAATTCATCACAATCTATTTTTTGAACTATGAAACTCGTTCGCCTCGTTGTAAAATAGCAGAAAAAAGCTAAATATTTTACATGTTTTTGCAGAATACACCAGTAAATTACCGGAAGCTCTTGGATCAGCAGCAACGGCGGCGGCTGCGGTGGCTGAACCAAAACCGGCACTCACTGATATTGCTGAAAGCAACGAGGTGCCAGTGAACGTCCAAGGTAGGCTAACATTTTCTCCTTGTCTCTCTCACTCTCTCTCTCTCGTTTGCTGTACTGCTCTAGCCATACGCTGTGGTGGGATGGGTGGTAGGAGAGAACCTGCTGCATGCAATCAAAATTTGTTTCCATTTTTCATATTCTCCGACTACTCGTTTACTACGTCTCATCTTTCTTATCTATCTTTCTCCAAACAGTAGCACCAACAGCTGCTGGCGCTTCCGATGGCAGCGGTGGTGCAGCAGTGGTGCGTCGCTTTAAGCCGATGTCCTCATTTGATGATAGCAAACCGATGCGACGCATCTCATATCTACGCGCCACTAACAATGAGGCCGACTATTCAGCATCGGACACGTCCATCACATCGCTGACGGGGCTGAATAGCAGCGGAGTTGGTATTGGCGCACCGCCACTCATCGAAGTGACATCTAAACAATCATCGTTCGATGACGACGACGATCCTACTTACGATGTTGTAGCTGGTGATGAACGCGAAACTATACAAACAACTGCCGAATTATTGGCGGCTACGGCACAGCAGGAACAGTTGGAGCAGCAGCAACAGCATTTAAAAGATAGAGCGAGTGTCACTGCTGAGGCGGCAATTGTGGCGGCGGTGACGGCTGCAGGTGTTGGTGGTGGTGCCGCGGCGGCTATAAGTGAAAGTAGACGCGAATCGGTGAATAGTGAAATACGAAATAGGTGTGTATAGATACCGCGTGCCGCCAAGACGTGTGTGCTATCTATGGTCGTGGTAGTGCTGCATTTTATGATTGATTTACTAATTATTTAATGCGTGAAAATTACAAAAACAACTATGAAAAGAAATACGATGTGTCATTTAAATTTTTCGTTTTATTGTTTTACCATTTATACGCAGCGTTCACATTGACGATGTAATCGCAGACATAAATGGCAAATTGGAGACAAAGGATGTGGCTACCGAAATGGAAGTGTTCGAAACTGAAATGGAGATTAAGTCGTCGTGCATCAATGGAAAGGTGTGTATGGAATTTTAATTCAAAAAGCTTTGTTTTGTACCAATGATGATATTTTTATATTTGTTTTAAACGTACATATCTACTATTTTGTGAAAATTTTATATGTATGCATGTATCACATATATTAATAATAATTATGTAGTGTAGATGTTTGTTAAGATCGTCTTTAAGAGGCTAAAATGCAAATGTGCAGCAAAAATGCAAAATTATTACTTTTAATCATTTTTTTACTTTACGACTTCATTTTATTTTATTTTTATTTAATAATTTATTTAAAGCTATTAATAATTACATTATTTTCATAGCGTCTCTCGGATTATCGTTCTTGGCGACAAGTGAAAATCGAAATCAAAGGCGACATTCTACGCATCTATCCAGGTCGGAGTTGCAAGGAGAGCAATGTAAGCATCCTCAATCAAACACCCCGTTTATATTTGAAAACTTGTTTAATTTCAAATTTCTCCTCCCAGATGATAGAACTCGATATTAGAAATTTCAAAATCTTCGATGAATCGGTCGACAAAAAGAAATCCTACATGTTCCGCATGCAATCGAAACCAACGCAAATCGCCACATTGGGCAATGAGCTAAATTTGGATGATGTACCCGAGAAGCTGACTTCGTCGGGTAGCAGTGCGTCCACATCAGCATCGCATGTGGAGCCACAATATCACCAGCCCCATCAACAACCAACTGAAATATTATTCAAAACGAAAAGCATGACGGAAATGAAACGTATTTTCGGCTTATTGCAATGGAAAAATAGTTTAATTTATGACGATAGTGTAAGTAAAGCTCACTAAACCTTAATAGGTGTTTGTTTGAATTGGAAAATATCTTAATTACCACTTTTTACAATTTCACAGGATCTACAAGGCAGGCAATTGGCTGAGCCACAGAAAACCGCGGCTATCTCTAGCATGCCAACAGCAACATACTGTGATGATAACGTACAACAACAGCAACACCTACACCAACAATTACTACCAGATTATTCACCATTAAGCACAACGTCACGTGGCGGCGATTCAGAGATCATATCTGATTCGATTTCGCCTGTGATGAAAACGCGCAAATCATCTTCACACAAAAATATACCTGACAAAGATTTAGGTTCACCAAAAGCTAAAAATTGGAAAGATTTATTATTTAGACGCGGTGGCGGCAGTAGTAGCAGCCACAATGCGGATATTTCACCATCAAGTCTAGCCTCTGGCGGCAAGACGACTGGTTCGATAGGCGTGCCCTTAAAAGCGTGTCCGATGGTGAGTTGGCTTTCAGAGATTACTATGTACTGTTGTTATTTGGTATGTATGTATATAATTTTCTTTTCAACGCACGATTTAGTCTAAGAACAACGAATATGTGCCGCTTTTGGTAGACGTTTGCACAAATATTGTTGAAACGAAAGGACTCGGCGTCGTAGGTATTTATCGCATACCTGGCAATAAGGCTGCCATTTCCGAACTATCGGAGCAGGTTAACAAATCGGACTTTTGCTGGGACCGTTGCAATACCGACGTCAGGTGGGAAGACGTGAATGTGGTGTCGAGCCTGCTAAAGCAATTCATACGCAATCTGCCTGATGCATTGCTGCCATGTTCCTTTTATATTAATTTCATTGAAGCCGATAAGAAGACGGGCTTGGAGCGATTGAAAGATCTCAAGGAATTACTGAGCTCTCTGCCGCCTTACTCATATGAAACACTGAAACATTTGATACGGCATTTGAGTCGTGTGAGCAAGAAATGTGATGTGAATTTGATGGAACCAAAGAATCTGGCAATCATATTCGGTCCATCGATTATACGCACACCAAACGATACGCTCGAGATAGCGGTGAAAGATATGAAGCATCAGTGTCGCATTGTAGAGCTGCTCGTGACGCAGGTGAGCATATATTAAAGAGAGGGCGGGTATATAAACAATATGTATGTCGGCTTTAATTTCTCTTTTACTATACTTTTCTATAAGCATATACTATTTCGCTAAAGCCAAACCACACCTTGTACATACAATGTTTTTTTCAGTACGACTATTTCTTTGAGAATGGCCCCCCTGCCCGATCTGGCGGACGTCACTGGCAATACTCCCATTGCGTCGACCTCCAGTTCGGCTTCGGGCGCACTACACACCCAAGAGGACCAGACCAACATGTTGCTGCACAATGTTTCGAAAATCGAGCGCCTTGCCGAGCGTGAGGCGTCATCTGCAACACGCACATCCCGTTTCATTCCACAGCTGCGGCGGCGTACGCACAGTAAGCGAGGTGCTGTCAGCTCGGATACTTACTCTGGCGAAAGTGTGTTGGTAAGCGAAAGTCAAAGCTTGAATCAGAGTCATAATGCGACTATGAGTTTAAGTAACAAAAATAAAAACAAACACAAACGCAAATCATTGCAATCATCCATAAACCTCAACCAAACCATTACCAAACTCATTTCTGCACCACACAACATGCACAATGCCCTACTCAAGTATAATGCTACTAGCACCAATTCCACCACCAACAACAAAACCATCACACAATCCACACCCAATATTTGTGTGGCTGCAGCCACACCGGCTTCCAAGCCGCTCAAGCAATGTGCTTCGGCGAATCGCCAGCAGCAGCAGCCGCCGCAACAGCAGCAAATGCAAAAGCAGCAGCTGCAGCAGCGGCGTCGCAAAGCCGTGCCCACTATTTATGATTTTGGGCTAACATTGCGTGTACAATTTCAGTCACTGGATTCCACCAAATCTGCTACGACAGCGATGACTACAAGTAGCAGTTCAACAAATGCTACTACAGCGTCGTCAAGCAGCAGCAGCGTCATTACCTCCACTCAAAAGACGAAAAAGGAGCGTAGCTTCCTTATCAATCACGGCAGTGGCGGTTTTGTGCGTTTGCACCATAGAAAAGCCAGTCTGGATGAGAAGGACTCAGGCAGCTGTAGCGGTTCGGGTAGTGGCAGCGGAGGCAGCATGAGCAAGGAACAACAACGCAGCAGTGTCGATATATCCGTGCTGCTGACAGATGATGAGTCGAGCAACAGTCGAAGCGACACGGGTAAGTGATACAATTTTCGTTTATAATTAAAACTTTGCTGGACGTGAGCGAAATATTTTATATATATGTATATATCGCACATTTGCTGCACGAGTGTCATAATCCTAAAAATCTAAAACTCGAGAAAAACGGCTTTAAAGATTTGAATTTTTATAAAGAATTAGGAAGTAACTTTAAATTACAAAAAAAAAAAAATTTACATATCGTTTTCTTAATTCACAAAGGTCCTAACCAACACTTTTTTTGAAACTGAGTTTTTCACAGATTGCAGTAGAATACATTAAAATACACCTTCATTAAAAATTGGAAAGCCTTAGTACCGAAAATCAAGGAGATGGCATACATTTTTAAAATGTCATATCGGTATGCACGATTTGGTTTTTATAATGTTTTTTGCTTCTCCTGTAAAATAGAAAATTTGCTGGTTAGGGCCTTTGAGAATTAAGGTAACGATACACTCCCATAGTAAAAATTAATACCTATGTATATATGTACACAGAAGATCAGGTAGCGGTCAATTCTGCATACCTAACTCCCTTTTTTTTTGTTTTATGACACTCTTGCAGCAAATGTGCGATATGTATATGTGTAAAAAAATACAAAATTCATACTTCCAGGTTCCATGTCTCTCACAACCATCACAGATACGCTGGATTCAAAATTGCGTAATCTGCGCAGCGGCTCCGAGTCGAATGATGAAAATGGTTCGCCAGAGTTTCGCAAAAATCGACGGCACACCCTTGGTCAACCGCTGCATCTGCATTCAGAAAACATTCCCTACGCCGACGAATCACCTGAGCGTCATTTTCATTCCTGCCCTTTGGATGCACCCAACGTGTTAATGCTCAGCCGTTCCTGCACCGCCACCAACACATTGGCCTCGGCGAAAGCGCATGAGACCAAAGAGCAGCGGGTGGCAGCGGTATTGTCAGCATACAAAAGCAACAAACTGCAACATTCGGCCACTGTGCCCATAAATCCTGGCTCGACCACAACCATCGTGGGTAGCGGCAGCATACCATCCACTGCGGCATCAACACCCACCGCTATTTTGACGGTAAAAACGACAAGCACACAAGGTGGCATTGGCGTCGGTGGCAACACAAATGTTAGCAGCGGTGGTAGTGGTGGAAACTTAGCGCGCAATTCCTATTTGGGACGTGGCACACGCTTTTCCAAGCAAGTCTACGAGCAACAGTGTTGCTCGGACGATGATTCCGAAGGTTCGACAACAAGTGACCCAAAGGATTCGCTCATCATAGCATCACCGCCGTTTTTTCTAGATCGTTACAATAAGAAACGACGCGATCATCGGCTTTTCCGCTCCGCTTCTTTCAATTGTCGCAATTATTCGTCGTCGTCGGGCAGACACAGCAGCAGCGGCGGGCCGCATCACAACACTGGCGGCTCAGCATCAGCGTTGACAAAAGATGAAAAGACTGATATGAATTTAACGAAGAAGCGACAAATACAAAACAAACAGAATCGTTCCATAAAGCGGCGGCACACCGTGGGAGGACCGCACGACTATGTCGGACCCAATGGTTGTCCGCCTGCAAATAGTAACAATTGCAATCATCATCACACATGTAAGGTGACCGCAAGTGCAGGTGGCACAACCACCACAACCACAACTGTGCTCCGACGCATTCCTATACCAAGCGCTAATGGCAACATCAGCAACAACAACAATAATATCAATACAAATCTACCGCAAGACAATGGTAATGGTGGTGGTGGAGGTGGTGGCGGTGGAGTGGGAAGCGCCGGAAGTGGTAATAGTGGCAGCAGTGCCGTCAATGCCGGCGGGGCTACAGTGGCTATGACGAGTAATGCGGGAGGCGAGCATGTATTAGAAGTTGGCATACGTATAAAGAATATCAACAGAAGTCGATATTAGGAGCGCTAACTAAATGAGCTAGAGCTTGTGAACTGTTATGCGCAAAAATGTGTAAAGTGCAAGCGCAATGTAGCAAGCGGAAAGAGCAAACTGCAAGAAAAGAGATATAAGAAAAAACACCAATTAGTTATTAAGTTGAAAATATAAAAAGTCAGCAGCGTTCAGTTATATGTGTGTGTAAAAAATAACAAAAAATTAGAATTAGCAAAAAATTTACGTAAGAAAGCAAAAACAACAAACCAAAACAGCAATGAAAATGAAAAGCCGAGGATATTCATGCTGTGAGGCACGTACATTGGAATTGCACAAAACGTACTGCATGCAACCTGAACACATAATTTAATTTTGAAACTGTCAGCGCCATAAGGACAAGCATTTTTAAGAGTTTTTAAGGTAAACGAAGTAGAATTTTGTAGAATTTCATTTCCGTATGCATATTTTGAAAAGTATATTTAAATTCTTGTATGCCTACGTACTTCAAAATTTATAAACAAAGAAATTATTTATTGGAAATATTGCTCATTTGCTGGACGAAAGTCAGACCCCAAAAATAAAGAAACCCTTGTTTTTCACCAAGGAATGCATCTTTTATGTTATAGAAGAAAGTCATAACAATGTTTCTATAATATGTATGACCCATGAGAAATAATTAGTGTTTTCCACTTTGATTAGCAACTAAAGCTACAAAAAAATTACTCTCCGGCCAAAGTAAAGAATTAAATTGAGGCTTCATTTAGCTGTATATGTTTTTTAGATTTTGAGTTTCAGACTAAAAACTTAAAGGTCGGGTTTTGAAGATCTTGCCGTTCGTCCAGCAAACGACTTTAATATTTACTAAAATTTCGTAGGTGGATAGATTATAGATAGGGATTATTTACCTACGCCCAAGAAAACTTTAAATTTTTTCTTTGTTGCCTTCTTGATGCTCTTCTGGCTGAAATTCTGCAGAAATTGCGCATTGATGGACAAGCAACAGATTGTCAAAATTTTGTTCATCACACGACTAATGGATGCAGAGTAGCTCAAATTTTCGAGTAGAACGAATAGAAATGTATCATGTTGCAAATTTGCTTCAGCGCTGTAGTATTGTCGCCTTTATTATATTTACCCTAGTTTACTTTAAAAATTCAGCTTTGTACAATAGTCGGTGGGTTATTCATTAAAACCATAGTCGAATTTAAAATCATCTACAACATTATTAAATCAATTAAAATTTCGAATGAAATAGTGTTTTGATTAAATTCGGAACTGAAGACTTGCAAGATTTAAAAGTTATTTATTTTCCTTGTAAAGGAATAAAAATGCTGGATAGGATTTTTCTGTGCTAAAGTAAATTCGGTGTAATTTTCAAAAACAACTTTCCCTTACAACAGTTCCCTTCATATCGCAGCATGAATGTCCTCCATGAAAAAAAAAAAGAAAATTATCTAAATTGTTTAACTAAACATATTAAATGTAAATGCACTCAAAAAGATTCAACACCTCCCAACGCCTACACGTAAAACCATGCAAATTTAATGGCAAATATACAAAAAAAATGTGCACACAAAAGAGATATTTATAAATATAGGCATAAGAAAATGAAATCATAGAGACGATATAGCATAAAAGCCGACAAAAATACCTTTGGATTGAAATTGGAATGTGTTGCAAAGCAGTTCACTCAACAAAAGGTGTTGTTTTCTCACAGAGGTCAAATCTCTAATTCTTTATTGAGATAGGGAACTTAATGGAGGGGACTCAGGCGCCTACAAGTACATATGTTATATTCCAAGTGTTAGCACTGAATTTGGAAATACATTTGTGATTTGAAAATTTAAATATTAGTATAGCGCAGGCTATGCTTCAGGCATAAGTATCTTTAAAAGTCGCTCATAAATGAGCTACTAAATAGTCTCTTTAACAAATATTTTCAGCCGTCAAACCGCGCCCGTAGGACATAAGTTAAAAACCTTTCACGTGCGCAGACTCATGGCGTTTTCATTTCTACAAAAAATTTGCGTTTTCATTGCAATTAGATGGCAATATTTTTCGATAGAAAAGAAAACACCACAAATAAGCATTGTTTGACCATTTCAGCTACAAGTGCTGGCATAAGTCTATACCTGTTCGTCGTAAAATTTGCTCTACTTATTAAAACACATTAGGAGAGTTCGCTCTTATGTGTATTCTTTGTATGTTGTGTAATTGTAACTGCATGATCGTGTGATTTGTTGTTGCTAGGGTACATCAAATAAACATGCAACAACAATGCTAGGGTACATCAAATAAACATGCAACAACAATCACACTCTTGTCCAGTTACACATGCGCAGGATACAGCGAATACACATTAGTGGAATTCGCGCTTCTGTGTATTCGCAGTATCCTGCTAAGTGTGACTGGTCGAGCGTGTGGTTGTTGCTGCATGTGTATTTGATGTACCTATACACAGAAGAGCGAATTCCCCTATTCTTTCGCTTCTTTAGTTGATATATCCAAATCTATTTGTAGTTGCGTTCCCTAACTCGCAAGAAGTTGCAAGAATTTGCAGGAATTTACCACAAAGCGTTCCCGTACTCGGTTCTCTGGCTTCTTTTGCCTTTTGACAGTTTCACAGGTTTTATCCAGAAAAGTTGAGGAACGCAACTATTATTAGAGTGCGTGCTTTTGACGGGCTTTTGCAGCCACAATAAAGCAAAAAAAAAAATCACGGACCCCGGATACTACTTTAATACTACGGGCGAGTTAATTTTAAACCACAGTCAGGTTTAACCGCGCACTGACTCCAACTCAACAAAAACTTTCTCACATTCCAATTTCGACACAAATGGGCGCACAATTGTGCTAATTAGTTATACGAAAAGTACTTGCATATATGTATATTTTTTGACATGATGTTTTCTTTCAAACCCCAAAAATAAGGTTTGTACATACGTATGGCTGGCGAGTAGTAAAGTTCAAAAGATAATAGCAAAGCGAATAAAGCGCGATTTTTTTGTTTGTTTGTTTGTTATTAAATTAGCAATTTTTTGCTATTTTTGGTGTTATTAAATTAAGTATTGAATAATTTTACACAATTAAATTGACTTGCGTTGTTGTGTTGTTTAAAAAATTTACAATTGAAGAAATTTAATTTTTACATTTGGTTTAAGATTGCTCTTTTGTACATTGTTAGTTTGTGGTTTAGAGAAAAAGAATTGATAAAATGTAAAAGAATAAGCCAATGTAATTCCATAGAGATACATTGTGACATTCTTAGGAGTTGTCACCATTTCTTTAATGATGGAAAAATAAAAACGAGCTTGAGTAAGGGCTTTAAAATTAGCGTAATTCGGAATCCATTTAAAAATTGTTGGTATTTATTATAAAAATAGAGATTATGATTTAAAAACGCGAATCATGTGCATGCAACTAAAATTAATAAATTGTATTATACATTTAAAAAGTCTCGGAGATTAGTTATGTGTATTCGCTGAGCTTTGTATTTGGTATGTATGTATGTGTTATGTTGCTATAAATATTTTAATTTAAAACAGATTATTTAATTGTTTTTTATTATTATATTATATTATATTATAAATATATTATTATTTACGAAGTACCCCTCTCGTATGTACGTATGTATGTATGTATGTTTGTGTACATATATGTATGTAACATAATAATAATTAATTATAAATATTATTTTGATGATTGATTTGAATTACATTATATGCGATTAGGTTTACTTGCTGTTATTTGATTACGAATAAAAACTTAAGTTGTATTTCCATGCAAGCAAAAATTCATGTTTGGTCAAAGCAAAGCAAGGTAGGAAAATATACATATATTATTTTCTAAGTATTATCTTCGTTTTGCTTATGGCTAACGCATTCGCGATAGGAACACCGTTAGATACTAACGTTGAGGCAGCTAAGGGATTGAAGAGGAACGTATTTGAATTACATATGTATGTATATTAAAGAGAGTAATGCATGTGAATTTAGTTTACAATATTTTGTGTTCCCCCCTTTTGGAAAGTTGACATACATACATAAATATATTGAAGAAGCGTCGCAAGCGCTAAGTGTAAAGTAACACAGTAGAAATTGTATGTAGCACCATATACACACAAAAATGCGTATAAATATACAAACCAATATATGTATTTACCTACCTATTTACCTATAAATGTATGGATTTATTTTGTGTAATTACGTATACATATACAATAAAATGAAGTAATTAAAAATATTTAAAAAAATAAATTAACAAGTACATAAATATGAATAAAAGAAAAAAAACTATAAAAAGTTTGATTATGATAATATGCAAAACAACTGTCATTACGAAAGAAAAAAAAAAAAGAATACATATGTGAAGAAAAACAAAAGGTGAGAAAGGTCTTGAGTGCTGCACACTCAAATATACACAAACATACACGCATCAATATTATCAAGAGTAATAAAAGAGAAATTACAAATTTAGAAACGAAAAAAAAGAATAGTGGTTTTATTTTGTAAAAAAATAGTCAAATAACGACACTTCTTCGAGGAATTGACTTGGCCTTGCAGTCGCCATTGAAGGCACCAACGGAAAATGCTTCAGTTATAATTATTATTTTTGTTGCGGCTATGTAGTCTTCTAGTTGTGGTAACTTCAAACGAAGGTCCAAAACGTTCGTTTTCGCTGGTATTTCCAGCTGCTGAAAGAAGAAAGCTCCCATAAATCCTCTGCAGAAATCCGAAGTATCCAGGGAAAGAGCTCCAAATTTGAATAACATCTTTAAATAGGCGCTAAATTTTAACTATATTATGTACATATATACGAACAATTGAGCCCACATGCACATTTTCTTTATTAATTCGGGCATATGAAATAAAATGCAAGTTAAAATAATTTTTCCCGTGTAATTTAAATAAAAAGTATTTTAAATCAGCATAAAAAACTGGAATTTTTTTTTTAAAGTATCAGAATATTTAATTTTCTTCAAATCTGCACGAAAAATCCTCTAAAACCCCGGCACGATCATTTTGTCGCAGCGCTCGCGGGTTCAGCGAAAAAAAACGCGGTTAACGCATTTAAAATTTCCACCAGGCGAGCAGAACCGCCCAGCAGGTGGCTGCCGCAACAAATGTTGCGCGCGCAACATGTTGCGATCATGTTGCAAGTGCCGAGTTGCTAGCGGCATGTTGCTGGCACTACATTACCAGCCATGGTTGCTGGTGGTGCTGCCAGATCTGTAGTAAAAGTTGAAATTTAAATTTTGTGAATTTAAAGCACAAAAATGCGGTAGAATCAGGTTCAATTTGAGTAATATAGTCTTTTGTGGGGCTTCAATGTTATAAAAGTCCTATAACCTCAATTTTTATAATTTTGCAGGGTTGTTTTCTCAAATTTACGCAGTTTCAACTACAGGTTAATACCACTGCTTTATCGACTCTAGTACAGGTGGCATCGCAACCGCTGTGCTACTTGGAACAGCTGTTCCATGTCAGCAAAACCAAAATAAACAAAATGCTGTGAGGATCAGATTTATCTTTTATTTTCATAATTTTTCAACGCCTGGAAGTGTTTGGATGGAGCTAAATTTATTTAAAAGAAAATACATTTCATAACGCTGAAGCCGTAATTGAAAACGGATGCGAGTGAAATTCCACGAATTGTGACATGCTGCAGTAGAGTTGGCCGTAGCCTGCCCAATGGCTCTACTTATCTTATTCACAGAGCTTCAGTTTGGATTCCGGATGCGTCAAATCGTACGCCTCACATCGAGTATGGTCTTAGCATTTGCGGCATTTTGCTGAGTGCCGAAATTGTGATGCACTGAAAGAGGCGGAGTTGTCTGAAATCTCTGAAAAGATAATAAACAAAATGTTGGCAAATATGTTGTTTGACTTCCAAGAGGATTGGAAGGATTCCCTCACTCCATAATCAATTTAATTAATTTTTTGATTCTTTATTTCATTTTCTTTCCTTACTTGCCTACTATTAGTTATTCATGCGAAAGTAACAAAAAATTCAGCATTTGAATTTAATGGATTTTCACAGCTTCGCATTTGGGGCAGTGCCGCTTATCTTATAAACCATTTCGTGGGCTTTATCATAGTGCGGATTGCAACCGGCGCGAACGCGTTTTAGCCATGCCTTGATTTTTGGATATTTTATGCGCACATCATAATCAGCCAAACCTATAAGAGAAAAAATGTGGGCATATACAAATTTATTAAAAAAATAATCTTAATAACGATTTCGTTCTTTTTACTTTTTAATTAATTTTTCTTATTAAAATTTAATTTTCTACTAATTTCTAGGTTTTAATGTTTAAAAAAAAATATATATACTTTTTAAATTAATTTATTTCTTTAGAAACTTTTATGCAATTCTTCCTTGTTTTGAATTTGTTTTTAACAATTTTTTTTTAAGAAAAATATATTTTTTTTATTCAATTAAATTTTTAGAAACTTTTATTTCATTTTTCTTTTATTAATTTCATTTTCTTTTAATTTTCAGATTATGTTATTTTATAAGGAAATTATTATTTTTCTTCTTTTTTAATAAAATTTTTTTATTTTGTTTTAAAAAGAAAAATACTTTTTTTAATTTCATTCAATAGTTAGGAACTTATTTTTTTATATTCTTATATCGCACGTTTTTGAAGATTTCATTATGCAATTAATAAGCTTGATAAGTAGAATATGTCCAGTCTAACAGATAACTTTCCAAATATGGCGAAGATATGTTTCTTTTCATCTGTCTTTTTGTATACCAAATGTATGAATTCATAGAACTTTGCGTTTTCCCACAAAATTAATATTTTGAAATATTTACTTCGTTATATTATTCAACGTGCGATATCTTATTTTTTTATGTTATTTATTTAATTTAATTTATTTTTTAAAAAGAAATTTAATTTTTAGTTTCATTTAATTTTAAGAAACTTATCATATTATTATTTTTTAATTGAATTACCTTCTAATTTTCAGATTTTACTGTTTTTAAAGAAAAGTATCTTTCTTAATTTCATTTAGTTTTAAAGAACTTATTTATTTTTTTTTCATTTTCAATTGTTATTTCTTTTTTATTTAATTTTCTTTTGATTTATTCATTTTATGGTTAAAAAAAAATTTCAAAATCGTTTAATTTTATTATTTTTTTCTTTTTTATATAATTTCATGTTTTTTTTTTTATTGACTTGGTGTTATTTTAATATCGTTTAATTTTGGAAAACATATTTCTAAAAGACAAACAGAGTAAAGCTAAGACCTTCTCGTTACCAGATCTTTCAATTAGTCTTTCGAAGGACACAAAAGAGCTTTCAAGAAAGAGCTTACGGAA
>NW_023458556.1:27972556-27976513 GCF_013731165.1 Rhagoletis pomonella
AAAAAAGGCGAATAATCGAACACCCTAACATCCCCCATGGGCCAACGAACCATCGCTGATAAGCTGTGAATATCAGCAGCAGCAGATAGCTGCAATCTATGCATTTTTATCTATGTACGTATGTATGTGTCTACTAACGGCAACCAGTTTCCCCATCAGCTTACCTTTTCGCAGCGCTACTGGACAATCTTCGAACTGAGCACCGCTTATTTTTAGTATGATGTGCAGTGCACGCGATGGCTGCGACATCAAATCATAATAGAATCGTAGTGACATGATCACCTTTGGAGGCCGGCAAAATGGCACTAAAATACCAAGATTTCTTATTAAGCTTCCACCAAAAAAAAAGAGCACAAAAGCACAAGTAAAGAGAACGCGTGCAATGTGCGTGTGTTCGCAAATCTTAAGAGTTCGCTATTAGTTATCGTTCACACTAATTAAATAATTGGTATAGTTCGCCTTTAGTGTATTTACATCAATGTTTTTTCTCTCTATACATGGTAAAAACACCTTTATATGCTTCCGCGCTTGTTGGCGTTCCGCGTTCAACTACTGAACGTTGCAAAGTATTTAATTTGCCAGCCAATGAATTATTTGTACGTAAGCTAGCCGCTCTCTTAATCCCTTTGGTGCTCATTTTTTTTTGGCATACGAGAATGAGTAATTAATTATTTATTTGTTGTTTATAAGGTTTTTTTTTTAAGAGAGTAAGAGCGCGCTGTCTTTTAGTTATTGGTGCAAAGTTCACTTAAATAGTTAGCTTGTTTTACTGCACTGCCTAATTAAATAAATCTATGCAAAAAGACGTTTCACCGATAATTTTTTATTTTTTTTTTTAACAGTAAGATTGTATACCACTAATTACCTAAAGCAATCAGAAAATTTATTATTTTAATTAATGCCATACGTAAACACAACATACATATGTATATATATCACGTCACTACGACGCAACGTAACCGGAACCACCCAGATTAATATGTGGCCAAGGACTGCCACTTCAGCACCTTTCCTCAAATACCGGGAGATAAACTGGGGTTTAAATACAAAGTACAATCTATTAGTTCCAACGCATGACTAAAAAAATTTAAAGTTGCTACTTTATCCACCTCAAGAAAGTCGTAGTAGGCCTACAACAAATATTTAATTTTTTAGGACATTTGCAAAAAACTAAAGATTTGGTTTGTATTTCTGTCTTATAGATAACGTTTTTTTTAAATCAGTATTGACAAACATTTGACCGAGATTGATAAACATAAGTGACTTTTAAGATATGTGCATTAGGGTGGTCAAAAATGCATGTCAAAAAGTAATGTCGGAATTTTTATGCTCTCACCCCCTAGGATTGTTCTATGCCGAAAAAAATATACATACCCTTATTTTTGAAACCAAAAAATATTTAGAGGTCGCTCAAAGCGCCTAAAATTTTCCATGTATTTTATATGGAGAAAAAACAACTTTTCGTAGAAATGGTATAGAATATTAAAAATCAAAATTTTCTTACCACAAAACTCTGTTTATCTGCAGGAGATTCCCAATAATAATACCCAATTGTTTATTTAACCATTTTTTCATCGCAACTATAATTTATAGGTCCGCCAAAAACCCACAAAAATCCCGAAAAATGCAATGGGGTGACCAATAAAATATCGTTAGCATTAAAAAATGGTTAAATAAAGAATTGGGTATTATTATTGAGTCTTCTGAAGAGAATCAGAGTTTTCCGATCGAAAAATATTGATTTTCAAGAATTCTGTACTATTTCTACAAAAAATTTTATTTTTCCCCATATAAAAATACATGGAAAACTTTGAGTGCTTTGAGCGACCTCTAAATATTTTTTGATTTCAATATAAAAAATAGGGGTATACTTTTTCGATATAGAACAATCCTAGAGGGTGAGAGCATTAAAATTCCGACTTTACTGTTTTGGACCACCCTAATGTACATACATACATATGTACATACATACACTATCTGGCCGTGTAGAATGAATAAATGGAGAAGTGGCCACTGGATGACGCGCGAAATTAACATTACACATTAAAAAACAAAAACGTTTTTTTACGAAGAACATTTTTCATTTGAATACGAGTTTAAATGCCTCGATTTCAGACTCGACTTCAGTGCGGATGGCGTCCGGCGAATACCGTAATAGTCATGAACAGGGAACTGATTTTATGGGAATTTCGTTTTTTTCTGCTAAAGAGAGAGTATATTCGATTAAGAGTGTCCACGATTTAGCTTTCCCTGATTTCATTATTTCATTCCATTTTAGGTTTTCAGGTTCTAAAAATCCGTTCCCGGGTCATGAATATTCATATTTACTAAAAACATCATTAATAAATCCGATGGCATCAGTTTCTCTAAGTGCTGCATTTCTACATTCAAAGCAAATACGAATTTGGGCTTTAACGAAAGTTGTTTTACCTCGCCAAGAATCATAAGTCATCCGAAAAACAGCGTACACAATATTTTTTTAACTTCATCTGTAGCAATGTGATTACTGTTTGGCTGTTTTATTACGGAAGTTACGAATATAGTGGCTTGGGAGCTCATGCTATTCTTAAATAAAGCAATCGAATTGCTACGTATATAACAAAACGTTGGTATAACTTAAAAATATAACTTCGTTTTTCGAAAATAACAAATATTGACTGTCGCAAATTTTAACTCTCCAACGATACCATGTCGCGACAGATAAAGAAAGCTGAAATCAGTGCAGTTGTCTGCGGCGCTTCAGTGCAACCTTTTGCCAAACGTTCCTCAATACTGGCCATTTTTATAACTAACTTGTTCATAACGCCCGGGGGTATCTCCACTGAAATTAAAAATATTGTCAATATAGTGGCTTATTTTTTTATACATAAATAATTTGAAAACTTACAGCGCATAACAAATAAATGCAATTCTGTCAGAATATCACTCAATGCTAGTCCGCGCACAGATTTTATGCGGTGTATTTCTAAAGAGTATGGAAATAAGTTAAAACCAACATTTTTGAAAACTGCGTAAAAACAAGAATGTTTCTCGGCGGGTATAACCAAAGCACAGACATGTTTTTAAATAATCGCAAATTTCGTTTCACTTACCATCATAAGCTTCCTCGAAACCCTCTGTTGAAAGTAAAGTTTGCAATGTACGCTCTATATCACTGCGTAATGGATGACCTACACATGTGTATACATTGTCTTCATTAACGACATCGAATGCCATTGAGGTACTTTGCAGCACATTTAGCACCTTCCGCATGTCACCTTTGGAAAGTGTCATCAATGCTTTCTTGCCATCTTCGGTGACGTTGAGTCTACAAAAAGATTCGTTTACAAATAAGATATTAAAATATACTGTCGAGACTTACTTCTCCTGCTCAATAATCTTATCCAGACGTGGTAGTATTTGCTCGGGTGCCAGTGGCGCAAATCGGAAACGCGTACAACGCGACTGCAACGCTGGTATAATTTTGCTAAGATAATTGCAAATAATACAAAATCGCACATTCTCCGTATACTTTTCAATTATACGACGTAGCGCATTTTGTGCATCATTCGTCATAGCATCAGCTTCATCCAAAATAATTAATTTGAAGGTGCCGCTGAAGATGGTGCGAGTTGATGCAAAGTTCAAAATTTGCCCACGCACAATTCCAATACCACGATCATCTGAAGCATTCAATTCCAGTACCATTGACCTAAATTGTGCTGGATTATAGAGTTGCTTAGCGCAGGCGAGAATTGTGCTGGTCTTACCAGTGCCAGGTGGGCCATAGAAGAGCAAATGTGGCAGCTGCTTTTGTTCGATAAAACGATTAACTGGCGGAAAATAGATATAGACATAAAATACAAGCATTATTCAATGCATATCAACTTACTTGTGGAAATTATTTCCTCGTGTGATATTAGATCGTCTAATTTGGAAGGCCTATACTTTTCCACCCTACAATAAATAAGCAATGGT
>NW_023458556.1:27976613-27977903 GCF_013731165.1 Rhagoletis pomonella
CAAGTGATGCGTAACGTGTTGTGCTGCCATTCGAGAAATTCATCCACTCGCGCTTGCTCCAAGAAATATTTCGGATAGAGATATTCGGGAATTTTACCCTTTGCGCTGAGGTACCTTTAAATGGGATGTAATTAAAAAATGTTTCATACCTTTGAGTTGATTTTTATCTTACCTTAACACGGCAATACTTTCAGCCAATTTGAAACCATCATCATTAATGCAGGGCACTCGCTGGAAACGATTGATATTTTGCTTGAACTCTTCAGTCAAGTGTTCACCTGCGACGAAAGAAAATATTTATTATGAAGTATCTTTGCTAACCCTAAGGCTTGACCACCTGTCCATCATTATTTCTGTCGACAAACCTGCCGACTACGGTTCCGAAGGTTTAAAAAATAAAAATTAAAAATTTGATTAAAAAATAAAAATAAAAACCAATAGATTTTACAAATAAATAAAATTACGATTATTCCTTACCGAAAAAATTAAAATAAAAAAATTACTATTTTTCAATGATCAAAAAATAAAAATCTTAGTATTTGACGCTTATTTTTGGTCCCTGATACGTCCACAATGTACTTAAAAAACTTCTTGGGATGTTTTTTCTAAACTCGACGAAGCATTTTCTAGGTAACTTAAATGTTTACTATCATTCTATCAAGATTTTTATATTTAGATCTCTACAAAATCGTAATTTTTTTATTTTATTTTTTTTTTTTTTTATCATTTTCAACCATTATGATGGGGACTCCGTTTTTATTTTATAAGTATTTTATGATCAAAAAAGTTAAATCTGACAATAACGGTTATATGACCGAAAAAATAAAAATCATAAAATAACGTTTAAATGTGATCAGAGAAAAATAAATCCAATTGGCACTGTTAAATTCTGATTTTTATTATAAAGATAATGACCGTTAAAGTCCCTGGATTTTACTGTTTTTTTTTTATCGAACAAACCGATTTTTTCATTTCATATAAATCTTGACCTTTCAGAAAAATTTTGAGTTTTTCCAAGTTTTCAAGGGGGTTTCCAGTTTAAGGGAAACCCCAAAATAGTTTCAAAATTATAACCTATGTTATATATATATCATATTTGATTCAAATAAATGAATGTTTGTCGCTTAAGCGTTTTCTATGTGTTTGGCCGAGCTTCTTCAATTCGTGTTCTGCTTCTTGTAGCAATATAAGCATTTTCACTGTATGAAAACTATGTAAAATGAAACCGGTTTAACCGTTTTTTTCCAATTTCAATTTTTCAAATAACTTGAAAACCGGTTTTGGAAAAAA
>NW_023458556.1:27978003-27979358 GCF_013731165.1 Rhagoletis pomonella
TGGGGGATGTTAGGGTGTTCGATTATTCGCCTTTTTTCCAAAACCGGGTTTCAAGTTATTTGAAAAATTGAAATTGGAAAAAACCTGTTAAACCGGTTTCATTTTACATAGTTTTCATACAGTGAAAATGCTTACATTGCTACAAGAAGCAGAACACGAATTGAAGAAGCTCGGCCAAACACATAGAAAACGCTTAAGCGACAAACATTCATTTATTTGAATCAAATATGATATACGGTTCCTCCCCAAATAACATATGCTATAATTTTGAAACTATTTTGGGGTTTTAACTGGAAAACCCCTTGAAAACTTGGAAAAACTCAAAATTTTTCTGAAAGGTCAAGATTTATATGAAATGAAAAAATCGGTTTGTTCGATAAAAAAAAAAACAGTAAAATCCAGGGGCTTTAACGGTCATGATATTTATAATAAAAATCAGAATTTAACAGTGCCAATTGGATTTATTTTTCTCTGATCAAATTTAAACGTTAATTTATTCAGATTTAACTCTTTTGAACATAAAATACTTAAATCGGTCATAAAAACGCAGTCCCCATCATAATGGTTAAATTGATTAAAAAAAATAAAAATCAAAAAATTACGATTTTGTAGAGATCTAAATATAAAAATCTTGATATTTAACGGTTATTTTCGTTCCCCGGTAAAATCAAACTCTTGGCTTAGAATGATAGTACACTTTTAAGTTACCTAGAAAATGCTTCGTCGAGTTTAGAAGTTTTTTAAGTAAAAATAAATACTAATGGCCTTATTCATAAAAAATAAAGTAGGTTTAAAGAGCTCGTCGACGTTTTCATATATTTTTCAATTTATAAACCATTTATAAAGCTACTTTATTTTTTATGAATAAGGCTATACGATTTTTATTTTTTGATCATTGAAAAATAGTAATTTTTTTATTTTAATTTTTTCGGTAAGGAATAATCGTAATTTTTTTTTTTTTTTTGTAAAATTTATTGGTTTTAATTTTTTTTTATCAAGAATAATCGTTATTTTAAATTTTTATTTTTTAAGCCTTCGAAACCGTAGTCGGCAGATTTGTCGACAGAAATAATGATGGACAGGTGGTCAAGCCTTAGGGTTAGCAAAGATACCCAGTTATGCTTTATTTTTTTAACCGATACTTCATAATAAATATTTTCTTTCGCCGCAGGTGAACACTTGACTGAAGAGTTCAAGCAAAATATCAATCGTTTCCAGCGTGTGCCCTGCATTAATGATGATGGTTTCAAATTGGCTGAAAGCATTGCCGTATTAAGGTAAGATAAAAATCAACTCAAAGGTATGCAAATTTTTATACCCGAGCGCACTTGTGCACAAGGGTATTATAACTTTGT
>NW_023458556.1:27979458-27990180 GCF_013731165.1 Rhagoletis pomonella
TTCTTAAAAAACGAGAGCTACAAATTTTTTCTTTCCACAACAAATTTACAACAAAAAAGCTACAATTAATGCCGTTGTAACCTTTTCAATATCTCAATTCTGTCGTCAATGGGGCATGGTGTCAAGTTAGCACTACATACCAAATTTTGTTCGAAAAAGGTTCAACTCAATTTTTTCCAGAAAAACGAAAGCTACAAATTTTTTCTTTTCACAACAAATTTTAAAGTTAAAAGCTACAATTAATGGCATAGTAACATATTGGATATCTCAATTCTATCGACTAGGTGTATGGTGTCAAGTTAGCACTACATACCATTTTTTCTTAAGAAACGAGAGCTACAAATTTTTTCTTTCCACAACAAATTTTAAAGTTAAAAGCTACAATTAATGCCGTTATAACATTTTCAATATCTCAATTCTATCGACTAGGTGTATGGTGTCAAGTTAGCATTACATACCATTTTTTCTTAAAAAACGAGAGCTACAAATTTTTTCTTTCCACAACAAATTTACAACAAAAACACTACAATTAATGCCGTAGTTAACTTTTCCGAATTCGAAAAGTGTAGTGCTAACTTGACACACGTATAAAACTGCTTACATGCAAACATTTTTTTAAAATTCAGATTAAAAGGTTCGAAATTTTGATGAAAATTTGTTGTATTTTTCTAAATTTTGTAAAAATTTTGAAACTTCGACTTAGATGCCTTTAGATTAAAAGCGAAATATCAACATTAATAAACAAAAAGGAATATAAGACATCTACTTAATTGTTTTTTTACTCTCGGCTTAGAGCTAAAAAAACAAAAAACAAAAAATTAATTTTAAATGTACACACATTTTTGGTACTGTATATACATACATACATACATTTTGAACATTATTCATTGAAATGTGTCATATTTTCGAAATATCTTTTCTACTTATTTTTATTTTTTAAAAATATCAACATGTGAACACTTGTTTGTAGCACTGTATGTACGTACATAACATATGCAAATGTAAGTTAAAAATATGCACAAAGAAATCGACAATAATTATGTATCTACATATTCATATTCAATAAAAAATTGTGGTATTACTTTTTTATGTTTAACATGTCACAACACATGTTCTCGTCATAAGCTATGCCCTGAGCCTTAACAAGCCAGGTGGTGGCTTTTTCGAGCATTTTTAGCAAATTTTTATCAACCAAATCATATCACATTTCGTGCTAAATATGTCATGGTCAAACATGTGCTATAACAAAAGGAGAGCTTATTGTCGCCCTGCGGCGCAACACTAAAGAAAAAACGGAAAAGGAAATATAAAAAAATCAAAAAAAAGCTTACAAATGATGTCAATTAACCGTAATAGTTTTAAATGAATAAATTGAGCGCCGAAAAAATAAATTTATTTTTATAACTTTCATGTCTTGGTGAAACTTTTATTCAATCGTTGTCGTCAAGCTCTGCTAACGGAAGACCCAAGAAGCGTGCAGCTTCGATAGGGTATGCACATAAGGACAGAGAGGAGGTTAGTAGAGTAGGGTTCAGTGAGCATGCGAAGATATGTCTCGAATCATGGGGTGCCTCTCCGCATGCCGGGCGGGCACTGGCTTGGCACATCTGCGTTTACTCTGCTCAGGTACGAGTTTAACCTGCCGCAGTAGCCAGAGCGAAGTCGGGCTATTGTGGCCCGAGTCTCCCGAGCAGTGTTGCCAGAACTTTTTGGGCCGACCGGCTAGATTGGCTAGACTCTGGCAAAAAACGGCTAAAATGTTTTAGTGAAAATCCACATGCTTTATTTAAATAAATCGCAAGAAACGAAAGACTAGTTAACACCATTAATTTATATCGAGTGTATGAATCACTATTGTATATATCACCTGAATTCATTAATTTTAAGAGATCGTCATCTACAGTAAAATTATGGCAGCATTTTTCTTCACGTTTTAAACCGTATCTTATATATAAAATAGCGTTTAACGTTTTAACGCACATTGGATTTCTTTGCTTAGTTTTTATTATATTCATTGAACTAAATATTCGCTCTACTTGTGCATTACTTATAGGCAAAACAAGAAAACTAAAAACTAGGTTGCGAAGGTCAGCAAAAGGGTTTTCTCCTAGGGCATTTCGAAATTGATAAACTTCGGCCCAAAATTTTACAGTTGAGTCTAAATTACTCCAGGTATGTAACGTTAACCGTGTCCATTGCATCTCTATGGATGTTATTTCGTCGGCATTATATTTGTGTTTTTGTTGCTGTAGTTGAACAAATACTTTTGGTTTAATTACTCTTAATGCATTTCCAACCGAAAAAAGTAATTTTTTTTTAGTGTGGCAATATTTGTAGGGAGGCGTTGGCGTAATTCCTTTATTAAAGTGATAATAAAATAGCGACCACTTTCTCGAATTATTTTCTCGGCTTCGTGGTCAAAAGCGTTTGTGCTTACGTTTGTTTTTAAATACTCTTCAAAACTGTGATAAAACTGAGGAAATGGAGCAAGGTATGGTTCCAACGGGGAGCATATAGGATCAAATGTGTCCGCGCTAATAACCACTAGGGAGCATAGATGCGAAAGTAAAACATTGATTTCATTAAAAATCTTCATTGGGTCTGCATTATTGCTTTCGAACAACTTGTTTACTTTTTGCACCTGAAAATTAGGCAAATAGTAAAATCGGCTAAAAACGGCTAACTTTTTTTTACAAACCGGCTAACAAATCGGCTGCCGGCTAGATCGAATTTTCTCCGGCTAGTTGCTATCAAAACCGGCTAAATCTAGCCGGAAAACGGCTAAAATGGCAACGATGCTCCCGAGGCCGCCGAAGCTCTGTTTCGTCAACGTCTGGTGGTTGTGTACTTATGTACATTTAAGTCTTAACTATGCCACTTATGAATGATTTTATTTCTCGATATTTTTTTGGGGTTCCTCGTGTTTTAGTTTTTGGAAGCTTTCAGAATTTTTGGGGGGTATTATTTACGAAACTTTACGGGATTCTTCGTGTTTTACTTTTCAAAAATTTCCAAGACTTCAAAACCTTTCGAAATTTTTGCTTTTTTTACGCTTTTATTTTTGGTCATAAGGATCAAATATTAATAGATATTTCTAGCTCAAAAAATTTCAACAGTTACTAAACTTGTTTGCCTTTTCTTATAATGGCACGGTGTCTCACATTAAAATAATAAAAGTGATGAAAGCTTTATTGCAGAACGCAAAGGAAGCTCCTATTGAACGAGCGATGCGATCTAAATACGGAAGTTATATTCTTTACACCCTAATCGTTCTTGTTTTTATGTGGTTCTTGGTCTAATTCGCGGCCTAGCTTCGTTTTACTAATCAGTATAATTTTCTCGCTTCGCTTGCATTCTCTTCCGTACGTCCTACGTCACTTCATGCCCACTTGTAACTTTATTGCTAAGAAACCTTATGGAACGAGTGAACGGAACTCCGATCGAAAACGTTTACCTTCTCGCTTGCAATGAGCTAAAGCGACGTCAGTTACATTTGCTTTTTAACCAGTTATGCAGCTATAAAAATAAATAATAAATAAACAAAAAAAGTGCTACAGAAAATCCAAACAGCTTTTGCAAAATATCAAACAAAAAAAAAACACATTGCTGCCGTTTCTGCTGTCGCTCAACAAAAGCGGCTGTGCGGTTGTGGTCCGGTATATTTGGCTTGTTGTTGTTGTAGCTGTTACATCGTTACGTCGTTATTGTTGGTTTTGTTTTTCGTTTCACGTTGTCTTGTCTGGTCTGGTCCTTGAACTGTCAATACGAACGAGCGTACCAAACCGAACCGAAAGCACAACACAAAACCAGAAATCGAGGCTGATGCACAAAATTATTGCATGAAGAAAAAAGCGCCGATGAAACAGGCAAAAACCAAGCAACAATACCAGCAGCAGTCGATACACAAACACAACGAACACTGCAAAAGCACAGCATACGAAGGGAAGCAGCAAGCTGGATTGAGGTGGATGCAGTCAGTTCAGTTCGTTTTGCCTTGCAACGCCTCAAAGTTGGAGCCGCCGCATGTGTTTGTTGTTCGATTTGCTATGCTTTTAAATCGTTACTCGCTACTTTTAAAGTGGTTAATATTACCGTTCTTACTGCTGTTGGTGGTGTTGTTGTTGTTGTTACACTCCTTTCGCTTCAAGAGGCCAACAGACAGACATGCAGGCTGACTAGCCTATGGTAGGTTCGTTTGACTTGGTCGTTTGGTCGGTTGAATGTCAGTCGGTTTTAAGCCTTTGTGTGCAACTGAACAACTCCGAAACCGCACCTCAGTCCTCAGTGTCTGAGCTGTTGCGAGGTGCCACAACCCAGCCTGTCTGCCAGTCTCTGAGCACCGACACCCTAGGCATGGCAGCGGTGGCTGCTGCTCCACAGATCAGATTTTTCCTCCACCCCACCTCACCTCACTCCAGCTATAGCACCCCACTTTACCCTACTGTCGTCGAATGCATTCATTCGCTCGCATTTGCAATTATTTTGCATGCATGCTAAATAATTTATTACTTCCCGATGGCAACGAACCGGAGCACCGGGCGAATCCGGCAAACAAGCCACTAACAAACGACCGCGCAAATGGGTGAACAAACCCAGTCGCGGCGAGCCGTCAACCAGCTTCAGATTCAGATTCAGCTTCTGCTTTAGCTTCAACTCTTGCCGGCAAGGCCTTAACCTCACCGCACACTGCAGCTTCAGTTGTTTGTAGGTTCAGTTTGTTGCTCGATATTTGCCTAGCAACCACTCCTAAACTACTACTGCTGCTGCTGTTGTTGTTGTTGCCTTATCCGTTTGCGTTGCTTTGCTTGGCGCTGCTCTGCCAGTTTTAACCGGCTACTGGCGCTCACTCTAATCCTTTCATGCGCACTCATCTGCACGCTCCGGCCTGGTTCATTATGCACAGACAGGCGACTATTGCTGCTTGCTTGCTTGAATTTTCCGCTGCTGCAGCTGTGTTGATGGATCTGTTTGGTGAATTTGCTGCTTTTCATTGTTTGCATTTCTTTGTTTTTTGTTGTGTTGTGAAGCTTTTTAACGGCTCGCCAAAGTGTGCAGTAATTCGCTTTTACTGACACTACCACAATTGTCCCCCGCTCTTAAACCTCCTTTCACTCTGTGTCTTCTCGCTTTGGCTGCTACTGTACTGCTGCCCATTTGTTCCAGTCGCCACCTTCCCATTCTTTAGTTCGCTGTTGGCATAATTTCGCTTGTAAATTGCGTTTTTATATCCTCTTTACAGAGTTGAGTGTATACAGGGTGTTTTCAACCACAGCGGTCGATATATTTTCGATATTTCCCAAGAGTTTCCTGACTTCAGAGATATCCAGTATGCATGTATGCCCTAGCTGTCGTCTTGATAAAAAAGTAGTTAAAAGCACATTTTTTCGGAACTGTGACCTTTTGTAACTTTTCGAATATTGTTTTTTATTTCTTCGCAACTTTTCAGATTTTTCGGAACTTTTAGGATTTATTCGGAAGCTCTGGTAATTCTTCGCGCTTTTTTCGGAACTTTGATGATTATTTCGTAGCTTTTGGAATCTTTTGGTACTTTTGGGTTTTTTCGTAGCTTTTGGATTTTTCTGAAGTGTTGGAATTTTTCGGAGCTTTAGGTATTTTTCGGAACTTTTGAGATTTTTCGGAACTTTTTAGATTTTTCGAAAGTTTTGACAATTCTTCGGAAGTTTGATTTAACTCGTTTAACAAACTGTTGGGAACTTTTGTAAATTTTCCGAAACTTTTTATATATTTTAGGAACTTATGTGGTTTTTAAGTAACTTTATGTGGTTTTAATCCATCTTTTGGGATTTTTTTCGGGCCTTATGATCTTTTTACAACTTTTAGAGGTTTTTCGCAACTTTTGGACTTTTTTTCAAAAATTTTCGTAATTCTTCAGAACTCTTAATGTAGAAAACATTACTTGTGGGATTTTGTCATAAGTTTTGACAATTTTTCGGAATTTTTCGACAACATTTTTGGATTCTTTCGAAACTTTTGGGAGCTATTGAAAACTAGTGGATTTATTCCGATATTTTTTTTAGGATTTTACGGAAATTTCGTTACTTTTTCGGCACTATTCGTAACGTTTTTGGGGCTTATCGGGATTATTTCGGATCTTCAGCCTACTATGGGTTCAAAAATAGCCCTTAGCGACTTTAAAATAACGAATAAAGACTACCTAATTTATTTTAAGCCTTATTCAAAACTAATTAAAAGCTTTTATAACTACTTGCGACTTAAGTGAAATGATTAATTTAGCATGAAATTATCGCCTGAATTATCGGTTGATCTTTACCCTAGCTTGGCATTTTGTGCGATCCCGAGAGATCAAAAACCTGTATCCTGAATGCTTCGACGCACGATTATCGTAAGAGTTTCTTTGCCATCAGTTGCTATCGATTCCTCCGCTTCCACTAATTTCACAAATACCAAATTTTACATAATCTTTCTGAGCGCATTTCTCTATAAAATGTGCCCTACTTATTGGGCTTAATCTTCCGAACCTCAATGTTGGCATTTGTAGATATACCGTACCCTGTATTTGCTGTAACTGCGCTTGCATTGGATTCCGTATGCCTTGTTGTGGCTCGTTCTCGGCACATTTATTATTGATGAATTTTTGCATATGTATCTACTGCTAACGCTTCAAGCCTCGCGGCTATTTCCCAAGCGCAATTACATACATATGTATACCCTTATTGCCCCATCTCCCAAAAGGCTGGGGGTGTGGTAGGTAGGTGGATGGGCGCTTAACTTTTGTGCCGTATATGTATGTATGTAGACATGTATGCGCTTGTTGCAGTACCACATACGCGGTGTCGTGCTGTACATCAATGAATAAAGTAGTGTTGGTGGTTGAATGAATGAGCTGAGGGTGGGTTGGCTTGGCTGGCCGTATGGTCGTATGGCGGCGGCACGATTGCATGGCACTGCTTCCGCTGGCGTTGCAGCTTTCCATTACTTCCGTTATTAGTGTTTCGGTGCGCTTTGTTTTTAACCAACCCCCATGAACTTTCTCGCCCACCTCCAGTCCTGCATATGTACATTTGCATGCGGGACAGGCATACCAAGCTTTTCCTTCACTTTCAATTTACTTACCCTTTTTTTTTTGTTTTTGGGTACTGTCGCCGCATAACCACAGTAATTTTGTTTGTGCTTTATTCATGTGTGAATGAATTTTAAAGTGCATTTGACTGAGTGCTAACGCAAGTGCACATATAAATATATATTTGCATGGAGAGGGTGTGCTTGCGGGATGTTTACACCCTCCTGCCTTCCTTTCAGGCTTCCTTCATTCGCGTTTTCCTTATTTTTGTTTGTTAGTACTAAGCACACTTCGAAAGAATGTCGCGCGTGTGTAATCGGTATCTACTTAATCAAAGATTGTGAGTGCTTTTACTTCTTTTGTTGTTGCTTTTTTTCGTGCTTCATCAATTTTACTTTTTTTTCAGTGTGCTATCAATTTCAAAACGTTTTCTAATCCGATAAATTGGTTACAGCTCGTCTGAGTTAAATTTTCATCGTCAGCAGTGTGAGAGTTTCTTGTTGAAGGGTAGAAATTGTTGTTATTGAGTGCAAATTGCATCTGAATTGACGCACCATGGGTTTTTGTTATAATTTATGGGTGTTGTTTGTTTTGTTGAAGTTTTGGAAAGTTTTTTTTGACAAAAGTTTGTTATTTTCGCCGATAAGTAATGACTTCATAAATTATATTTCGCATCATCCTATAATAATAATATACATATATGATGATACTTAGGAAATTTATGAAATTTACTTAATGGAATTAAATTTGTATCTACAAATTTCGAAGGGCCAGCTTCCCTGGAAAAATTGTAAAACATACAATTTCAGATGGCCAAGCCTACAATTTCGTCTACAAAATTTACTAAATCTGAACGGGAGAGGTGTCTATAATTTGGTTGAGGATTTCATTTTGGTTAATTTGAGGCTTTAGGTAGGTAGGCAGGTTATCTTAGCTGTTTCATCCAGCGTTGTAAGGAGGCACACTTAGGCCGCAAAGAGCTTATGGTACTACAGCTTTTAAAATTTTTTTCTTTTCCCTACAGTTGAAGCCAATTCGTCGTTCTGATGAAGATCACCACAAAATCGACTGCATCAGAGCAGTGGTGGTCGCACCAGTTGGAGAATCCGACTAGATATCTTTTATCTAATTAAGGCCAGATGTATCCTACAAGTAAGCTTTGCCGACAAGGGATGACGGAAATTCGTTCCAAAATACATCTTCTTTTCGTCTGTTAGATAAAGTTATTCTTCAGCAAGAGCTTAAAAGATGAAAGCAGAATACCTCTGTTGGGAGCGGAAATAATTATAGACTACAAAGCTTCCCCTCCCCGTCAGAAATGCCTGATAATGTACATACCTTTGCGGCCCATTCTTAATGTGACCAATTATTTAATAGCTCAAAGAAGTACAGCAAAGTTTGGGTTAGGTTAAATCGGTAACCCCAGGAAAAGGACACACTTGGACAATTAAGAGATAGTCCTTTATGATACCACGAAAAAAATTGAACGGAGACTCTTAATTTAGTCGGCGAAACGTAGCAAGCCGATTACCAAACTTCGAATGTGGATAGTTTCGATTCCTGAGAGCTCAGTGTTAGTTAGGAAGTGCGAGCTCAAATGCTTTCAGCTTAGCCTCGCGAATGTTGGAGAGTCTAAAGAAAGTGTGGAGATACCGCAGGAGACCTACCGCGTTGCTTAATGAAATATTAAGGTATTTTTGTATATTTCCTTTAGAATTTTATTATTTTTAATTTATTTGGTTCACTTTATAGAAAATGGGTATCACCGTCTAATGTTCTTTACTATTTTTGCCGTTCATTTGAGAGATTTTGGTGCTGTGGCCTTCGACATAGAAATGATGCGGTCGATCGTTTTTTCGATCTCCGTCAGCCGTGAATGCCGAAAGGGACCCCACCTGTCATATTTTTATTACGAATATAGTTCGCAATCTTCTTTTTGTGCGGCACCTCATAGGTCAGTCCATGTCTGAAGAAAAATAAACAAATCGTATTTTTGATTATGTTATTAGAATATTCAAGATTTTTGCTACCAAGTATAAGCTTACCTTCTTCCATTATCCCGTCCCATCGCTTCTGAACCCTGGCTCTGTCAGAACCAAACACTGGGACTCCTCTTTTTAGTCCATCTCTTGAATAAGCACCTCAAATTGTGTTGTTGTGGGGTTTTAATTGGTGAAAACATAAATTATTATTTTTTGTTATATTGATTACATTTATTTTGTTTGAAATTTATAAATTGTTCACTGTGTTTACTTATTTTGGCTGAACGATCCATCTCGACGATCACTTATAACCTTTCGTTTATTTTTAACGATTAGAAAATTCCAAACTAGACGAAAGCAACGTAACGATCAGCTGTTTTCGTGTTGCCAGACGAAAACGAATTACAAAGTACCACGTGACGAACGATTCGTGTGGCAGACGAAACGAACGCTCGTTTCGATATACATGATGAGGCTGTTCGCTTTTCTTACTTTGTGGAGTTTTGCGGAATTGTTCAGGGTACTTCGTGTTTATTTTTTCCGGATCTTTTGCACTTCTCTGGATACTTCGTGTTTAATTATTCAGCATTTATTTGGGATATTCGGGATCTAGCAAGATTTCTTGGGACTTATCGGGACCTCTGCTGTTTTTAGTTTTCACCATTTTTTGGGGCCTTTTGGGTTACTTCTTGTTCTAATTTTCTGAAGTTTTCGAGCCTTTTGGGAACTTTTTTGCCTTCTTTCGTGTGATTGGGAACTTTCTGGTCCAAAAATACATTTAAATCTTGTCTAATCTATAAATGGCTAAAAATAAAATGCAACATATATAAAAATAATCCATCGAAAAAATAAGACGCCCCTTCCGCTAATGAATATCAGTTTAAAAATTATAAAACGCTCATATCGCTTTCATATGTACGTGATCTCGCAACATTGTGTTACTTAAATTGTTAAAATGTCATGCAGCACGTAATCAAACTGTTTTCACTACTTATTCATATTCTAATTTCATTAGTGAATTGTATAAATTTGCACGACGTGGGTAATTCGCAATCGAATGCACGCACACACAGTGTTTAGACTAAAATGCAGTGCAACGATACATATGTATGTACATACTTATATTCAGACATATATAAGGCCGAGCGTGTGTCACTAATGACGTCATATAATCTTATTGTATACAAAGTTACATTGGTGTGGCATTGTTGTCAGTGTTGCATTCCTTGCCAACTGTAATATTTATTTTGCCTCAAACACATATTCACAGAGTGTTAACCAGATGGGGAAATGCAGTGCTTATAAACTAGTGCACTGCCAAAAAATATTCGAAAAATCCTAAAAAATCTGATTAAAAAGTTGAAAATTTCCATGAAAATTTGCTGAATTTTCGCGAGTTTTGCACAAAGTTTAGGAAATATATTTTTATTTTTATTTTTGTTGTAGAATGAACCATTTTATTATAAAATATTGGCGGAAAAATATTAGAGAAAAAATGGTTGCATATATTGTGAAAAATTTGCTGTGCAAATACTTTTTGCCGGCAGTGTATAAATTTAATACCTTTAAAATCGATATGGCGATATATCACGCTGAACAGTGTCGATATCGGAAAAGCCGATATTGAAAAAAATATATATCGAAAAATATATATATTGAAAAAATTTATATTGAAAAAATTTATATTGAAAAAATTTA
>NW_023458556.1:27990190-27999466 GCF_013731165.1 Rhagoletis pomonella
TATATTGAAAAAATTTATATTGAAAAAATTTATATTGAAAAAATTTATATTGAAAAAATGTATATTGAAAAAATTTATATTGAAAAATTTGATATAAAAAATCTTATAAATGAAAACAAAGATAAATTATTTTGAATAATACTCTACGAACATTTATGATTCAAAAACAAAAATTAAAAAAATGTCGCTTACATTCTTTGGCGGTTGAGGCTCGATATAAACATCAACTCTATATAGGTAGCAACTTTTTTTCATATCACGCCAGGCAAGCGTGAACAACCACATATCGATGGCTGAGTGGAAGACCGACCTATCTCGGCAGCCAGTTCGAAAACGCTCTATCTCAAAAAACTTTTCAAGAACGCCCTATTTCAGATTTTAATTGAAAAACACTCTATCTCAAAATTCGGTTCAAAAACGCCCTATCTCACTTCAAAATGTATTGAAAATATGCTGATATAGGGCGTTTTTGAATCGACAGTTGAGATAGAGCGTTTTTGAAACGAGTTCTGAAATAGGGCGTTCTTGAAAAGTTTTTTGAGATAGAGCGTTTTCGAACTGGCTGCCGAGATAGGTCGATCTTCCACTCAGCCATCGATATTATCGATATCGGAAAAGCCGATATTGAAAAAAATATATATTGAAAAAATTTGTATTGAAAAAATCGATATAAAAAATCTCTTATAAATGAAAAAAAAACCCAAATTATTTTAAATAATACTCTAGGAACATTTATGATTTAAAAAGAAAAATTAAAAAAATGTCGCTTACATTTTTTGGCGGTTGGGGCTCGAAATAAACATCAACCATCAACTCTATATACACATGTAGAAACTTTTTTCCATATCACGCCAGGCAAGCGTGAACAACCACATTATTATGAAAATACTTTTCATATCGTAGACGTTCTCCTTTCAACACATCCCTAAGATATGAGACAGTCGAATCAATTTGGTCGCCTGATCTCTCTCTTCTCATTAACTTTCTGGCGGGAAAATACTCAATGAATAAGCCCCTAATGATAATCCGGATAACTTTGTATGGGCTTCAAAATACATCTAGAATTTCGTTCTGTACTTTCAGTGCGTATATTTTTTCTTCATTTAGTTGTTGATTTATTAAATTTATAGAAAATTCTGTTTAAAATTTTTCTGTTGCGCAAACTAAAACATTCGTGTACGTTTACATTTATTACGCTTTCAGTTTTATACATTATGCCACCAAAAAATATGCCGAATTTCCACTAGGCATTGAAATTACAAAAATGTATGCCATTTAAAAAAAATGCCATGTGGAAATGAACTCAATCACCATTTTTGTAGCGTTATGACACAAATATTTTTTTAATGTCCAACTTTGTCATTACAATTTTTGCCATTTAATGCTTAGTGGAAATTCAGCATTACACTATATCTGTCAGATAAAATACAACTTTCGTTGCCACACTAAAACTTTTGATTATTTATTTATCTAGTCATTACAATTTAATTGTGTTTGCCTCCAACGACGTCATCACTATATTACTTACATAAGCGTGTATGCAGTATGTAGGTACAGTGGTCCACAAAATAATAGGAGTGCGTTATTTTGGTCAGTTTTTGCTATTTGTCTTTTGTTTATTTAATGTTTATTATTTTTATACAAAAGTCAAGCTGGGTATACAACAAACAACGAATAAATTCAGATTTCAACCTTTGTACAAAAATTATTAAAATTCTGTAAATTTTCACCAAAATATCAAACTTTTTAATCAGAATCTTCAGAGAAAATTCTGGTATGCAGTTTTATAGCCCATTCAATTCTAGTCTGAAGAAGTGCAAGTTTCAAGCTGCTAAAAAATTCCGTTGATTTTTGTCAATTTTTTTTGCTGGCACTGTCCCCATATAAAAGAAAATTGTCGAACATACTTTGTATGGAAAAAACATGAAACACCTTCAACGGAAAAAATTCTCAAAAATCAACGGAATTTTTTAGCAGCTTGAAACTTGCACTTCTTCAGACTAGAATTGAATGGGCTACAAAACTGCATACCAACATATTTTCTAAAGATTCTGGTTAAATAGTTTGAAATTTTGGTGAAAATTTGCAGAATTTTTATAATTTTTGTACAAACTTGAAAATGTAAATTTATATGGTGTTTGTTGTATTACCAGCTAGGCTTTTACAAAAAAATACGAAACATTAAATAAACTAAAGACAAATAGCCAAAACAGGTTAAAATATCCCACTCCTATTATTTTGTGGACAACTGTACGTACATATGTACAGTGATGGCCACTTAAATAGCACCCTTTTTTATCCTCACTATTGGCAGTTTGTATAAAATTTTAAAATCGCATTTGCATGGTTATTGTTATAAAGTATGCGTACAAATAATTAATGAATACTAAATAAACAAACAGAAAACTGTTAATGTTGAGGATCTATTCAAATGGCCGGCACTGTATGTATGCAGACGCACACATCTCACATTATATGCGCACATGCGCACCTCAAGAATACAAGTAAACAAAGTGCATTTCACACAGTAGGTATTTATTTAGCTGGCAATTGTTGTTATTTCACACTGCTTTGTTAGCCACGTCACCCTCTTAAATGAGACCATCGCATCTCTACATATTTGGTTATAGTATCTCCACCATCACCCAACTAAACACTTTTTAGCAAATATTTCCTGTCAAAGCTTATACCTTTTTCCTGCGCTCCCAGCTCTCCTTTAGCATCCTGCTTGCCATTTGTAGACACTAGAAAGTGTTCAACGCCCTTAATTTCTTATTCATATTTCTGCCAGCAATATTTTTTTGCACAAGTTCTACCAACACCATAACCCACTAGGTGCTCGCTCGTAGGTACATATGCACATACGTGCTTTCAGTCAGGTTCTATGACGCTTATCGACATTTCATCAAGCGTCTTGCGCCATTTACGCCTCGCACGCTGAGTATTTCAGCAAGTATTTGTTTTGTCTATTTGTAAATGGCTTCTCTGGTGAACGTTCTGGCGCTCATTGCCCCATCGGGATGACGTTGCTTTCGTCATCTGCACACATCATCATTAATAGCTAAAAAGTTTTTTTTTGTTTTTTGTAAGAAGTACATACGTACATACATACATATGTATTTTATATATATTCATAGAGTCTGTAAGACTAGGGTTTGCGCCTACTTACTTATCCATTTGCCGGCATGCATCATCAGCCGTCTCTTAAGTCTTTACAATTTCTTTTCACTTCTACACCACATCAGCATTCGCTGCCGAGTGTTCACTTGGTTATATGGATTTAATTTATGTTTTTTGTTTTTTAGTACGTACTTATTTTTATTTTCAGTTGCCAAAGCGTTTCACTGTTTTTATTTATATTCTTACTTGTATCTGTTAGCTGCCAAAGAACCATTAACCAAGTCAAATGGTTAAACGAACCCTGAAAGTGTTTTAATTTTTCATACATCAACTTTCATACAATTTGTACGTTAACAGTGTGAAACAAAATAGTGTTAACAACTTTTACACGACCATACCGGCGGACGTTTTCATAATTTTCATGATTAAATCAGATGAAACTGAAAAAAAATTGTAGTTGTGATGTCCATAAAAAAAAAAAAAAAAAAAAATTGTTTGGATGTTCACACCTGTCTGGTTATCTGATTATGTGGTTATATTTTTTATTCAGTTTACAACAACAAAATACACTATAGAATAATAATTTTTAACCAGATAAATAACTACAATATTTTGGTATAAATTCATTTAGGAATTTTTATTTTATTTTTATAAACAGATAACTTTGTTGTAAAGGCTTTGCCTCACGCACTTCAATGCTTGAAATGTGCACATTTTCCAAACCAATTTAGCGACTTTCTTACTTAGCTTATTATTTGCTACAAAACTAGTGAAAACATAATAAAAATTCGGAAAATCAGACTAATGATGTACTACGAATTAGATTAAAATAAAGAAATTAAATATTAAATAGGACATACGACACTAAAGAGAGCGCAAGCCCGAAATCTGTATGTCTAGAAACCAAATTTGGTAAGAAACACAACTAACCATTTATAAAAAATTTATACAGTCAGGTTCTGCAATTCACTTCAGAGTGAATTTCAGTGCCTTTCAATGTGAATTCAAAGTGACTTTGGTTAAAATTCACTCTGGAAGTGAATTGCTGAACCTGCCTTATATATTTATATATATAAATTGAGTCAAAGTAGAAGCGACAATTGTTTATTCAAATGATCCATACTCACATACATATGTACATATTATGTACGGTTTTCCTACATTGATAGTATTGTTAATGACGTCAAGTTTTCACGCCAACCGTCAATCAATCTCCTTAGAGCATCTGGTAAAGTTTGACGACCCCAGTAATGTTTCACGACTTTTGTTCCTAAGAGCTGAATTTTCTTCAAAAACAATTTACCAATTCTGATCCAACTTTCTTGGAACGCGTAATAACTGATGACGAGGTATGTATATTCGATTTTGACATTCCAACGAAGCCAGCAGGCATTGGAATCGAGGAAAAGACGAGACATTTCACAGTGGGCAAAAATCGAAACAATTCGAGCCACGCGGAAATTTAGATGGTGTATCCAAAAGGTCATATATTTTGTGCTAGCGGTGCGGAAAATATGAAATTTGTCAAGGCTGATATTTGCACCAAAACACAAGTTACTAGGCTCAAATACCCACAAACCCAATAATACTAGTTATTGTAAACTTTTCAGCTGAGCCCGAATATGCAGTCAAAATATAATAAAGTAGCACAGTTTTCGAGATATAAGCAAACTTTGGCTTTGTTTTTTAATATCTGAAAAAAGTGATTTCCTCATGACATTTTTTTTTTGAGAAAAAAATTTCGATTATTTTGTGCTCTTTGTTGCATTGATAATAAAATTAAATTTCTCAAGATTTATGTTTTTTGAGCAGTTTTAAGATTTTCTGTAAATTTTTTCGGGATTCCTCATGGGACTTTTTTTGTTCGTAACTTTCTGTATATTTTCATGTCTTATTTTTCAGCATGTTTTGGGGGTTTCCTGCAGCTTTTTTATTTACTTTTCGGGATTTTTTGAATAGTTTGGAAATTTTGGGATTTTTTTTCAAACATCTTGGGGATTCTTCGTGTTTTAGTTTTCGGTATTTTTTCAGGACCTTTCGGTATTCTTAGCTTTTTCGGTAGTTTTACAATTACTTTCTAGTTTTTTTAAGGTTTGGAAAATTCATCGTGTTTTATTTTTCGAGGCCTTTTTGGGATTTTTAGGGGGTTTTTTGTCTTTTTTTCGGCAACTTTGTGTAAAATTTTTCCTTTTGTTTTTGCCATAGAAAATAGAAAATGAAACAATTTTTTATTTTAAATTGAGAAAAAAGCAAAAATCGAGTTAAAATGCGGTTAAAGTTATGTCACGTGCTACGCGTGTAAATGAAGAATTCGAATTTTCGAAATATTTTACTGCAAAAATGTTGGCGTTCGATTTTGAGATCAGCATTACGTGGCCACTGGTAGTTATTAAAGTAATTCTAATTGAGATCACTGAGAATCGCTAGTCTATATTCCTTTACAGTTCATTTCAACTTGTGCCACAGTAGGTATTCTTTGCGATTCTTTATTTAAGTTTTGTATTGTTAATACTTTTTGAGATCTTAATTGTACTTTCAGTCTGAACTTTCGCCTGCCATTCACCCGCCCTTCTGTGAGCGAGTACACTTAAGAGTGTATTCACATATGGACGTTGGGTTGTGCGTGCATATATATGTACATACATATCTCAAACTAAAGTAATGCCCAGTCATTATGCGCAAATGCTATGCAAAAAAGAGGCTATTGAGGATTATGTTTCTCAGCGGCATCGTGATGTGGCATGATTGTGCCTTTTGCTATTCTGAGCTGAGCTAAGTTGAGCTGAGCCATTGTGTTGGCTGTCTGCTCTTGGTGTTGCTATTGCTACTGCTGCAGCTTCTGCTGCTCTGACTTCCGTCGATTCATTTATTGCTGACATATTTTAGCTACTTCACATTCCTTACTTGACGATTTTTTTTCTATATATTGTTACTCGTCTCATTAGTATGATGTCTGTATCATCATCATTGTGATGCTCCTTATTGCGATTTTGCATATAACAATAATCATCATTGCGCAGATTATTATTAGATAGTGTCTTGAATTTCATTATTAGCCTTTGATATTTTTTCACTGCTCGTAGCCGATTAACGCATTTTGTGGCGGTGTTAAAATGTTTGCTTGTTGCTCTAATGATTGCTAGTTGTGTTGCCTCATTGTATTTCGTTGTTGATTGCACCTAGAATTCGTACATTTTTTTGGTTGCATGTACGCCTGATATACGACGATATTTGAGTTAATTTTAACAATTAGTTTCAGAATTAGTTTTGCATGTCTCGCGCTATCGTAGAGCTACATAAGCACTCCATTGTCTCACGTCTGTATTCCTGCTATGCGTTGTTTCAAGCTTAACTAACTCGTAATTATTCAGGCCTTTGACCAATTTATTAAATTCGCTTATTTCACTTTTTTATTATTACTATGCATTTATATTTGTTCACACTTAGAGTTTATTGACTAACAGACAGTTTGCAAAGAGCGTGCAAAGTGTGGCGTTTTATTCGCATGCGAATACGAGTAGTATGTAGCTTTGCTGGCAGCTTGGCAGCAGGGCATGCGCGTTAGTGCCAAATGAAAATGAAACGTTTTTGTACCACTTTTTGGTATTTTTTTTTTGCTTTGCTTCATTAAAAAATGAAAATTGAAATATTCACGCCACAAAATTGCTGACAAGCGTAGATTGTTTGCCATTTATGCTGTTCTTTTATTCCTCTTTTGTTTTCATATTTATTTGCTTTTTTTTATGTGTCTCAATTGTATTTGTATGTCTGCGTTCGTACATACATACATACATACGTCCCGTGGCGTGTGTTTTGACAACGACCCAGTTACATTGGACATAAATTAATACATAAATCATTTATTTAAATTAGAGCAGTAAACAGTAGTCTCAGAACGTATTCATTTAGCCGCCAGGCAGTAAAAAAAGTCTCGATGTGAATTAAACAAAAATTCCATAAAAAAGTGTATGTTTATACATATACATATGCAGTAGATTATTGTTTTGCAATTCTCTTAATGAGCTCGATAAAAAATGATGTTCCTAATGATCTTGAGAAAAATTAGGGAAAGTGGGTTATGCTTGAAAAAATACGCTTGAATTTATGTAGAGCCGATAACTTTTTGGTTATAAGCATAGCTTGTAACCGTCCAATGATGCTTGAAATGAATGCTTGCAACTTGCCAGCGGATATACAAGAGCTACATACAAGGAATGCAGAGGCTTCTTGTAACAAGTAATTTTTAAGCAAACAACAAAAGCGACTTCATGACCCACTGATCGGATCTAAACCAAATTAGTATGGGACCACCCTTGTGGCAGTACCTTTCCGATAAAAAAAGAGTTATCAAAATCGGTTGTCGTGGTTCAAAGTTATGCGGTAAAATACTTATATAAAAAAATTTTCCGACGAATTGATAACCTCCTTCTTTTTTTGAAGTCTGTTGAAAAAAACCTCATCTGTAAATCAAACAAAGGCAGAGACGAAAAAGAACAAGTACATGGTGTACATGAAGATGAAATGAGTCGCGCCACAGCATCCGGCGCTGCAGCTGAAATCTCACATATTTCCACGCCCAATATGTTTACCTGAAAGCCCAAGATACGAGTATTGTCAACTGCCAGGTTAAGTTAGGTGCTAGCCTCGTGGGGTTCTCACTTACACATTTCTTGTGTTGTCCCTTGTGTTACCACATAAAGCTATATTTTTTAACAAATTCCCAATATATTTTATCAAAGCTGAACAGTCTTAAATACTAAACGAGACCCGAGGTCTCGTGGTCCGCAAGACAAAGATATCTTCTGTATCTAAGTATGGATGGATAAATGGTGTGCACGCGCACTGATAAAGGAAGGCTACTGCCGCAATTATTGGAGCGGATTGGGCAAAGTACATTCAGGCTCTAAGCTTTGAACAGCTCTGCGTGCATTCCGTCGGCTACAGGAGCCTTCTTAAACACCGGTCTTAAAACTACATATTTTATTCTTGCCTAATTTTCCGATATAATTCTCCGACCGAAACACCCACTTTTCAGGTAGCACGGACCAAATTGTCAGTAATCAATTGACAAATCGGCCGCGTGTTCCTATAGAAGAGGATTTAGGTATTCTGAACAAGGAGAAAGGAGTTTGGGCCATCAAGTCGTTCGATCCGTTCAAAGCAACGGCACCAGACGGCGTGATGCTCGCTATGTTAAAATACTCATGTGAGAGTCTGGCGCCCCTTCGATAAGCATTTTTGCAAGATGCTTAGAAAGTGGATATGTACCGAAAGCGTGGAGGAAGGAAGAAGGAAGGAAGATAAGTAACTCACAGCCCAAGGACTTCAGACCGATAAGTCTTCCATCGCTCATACTAAAAACACTGCAGAGACTAATCGATTTTCATATTAGGGAAAGTATTAGTACCCACACCTTGGACACAGCACCACACGGATACCGAAACGGTAGATGTGTTGACAGCGCACTTCTCGAAGTGAAAAATCTCTAGAACTTAAGGATTACACCCTTGCCACCTTCCAGGATATTAAAGGGGCCTTCAATAATGTGCGAAGGCACTCTCTGAGCACGGCATTCAGCACCCTATGGTGGCATGTGTTGATTCCATGCTCTAAAGTGGAACAATCAACGCGACCATTCACACAGGATCTGTGAGATGGAAAACTACCAGTACGCACAGTACGAAAGTACCCACTTTTTCCCTGCCGAAAGCTACTTTGAATCTCTGCTCCGAGGCAAAAAGCTCGGAACCATTCTGGTCTCCAAGTTGAATTGGAAAAAGAATTTAGAGGAGAGAGCCAGTAAATCTCTAGCAGCATACCACACGTACAAAAGGGCCTTGGAAAGCTATGGGGACTATCACCGTACGTCATCAATGAATTGTACATCACAGCCATCAGACCAATTGCAACCCATCGCTCCTTAGTATGGTGGAGGGCTACAGACAAAGAGAATAACAGAAAAAAAGGAAAAGTGCAAAAACTCGCATGCCTTGGCATATCGAGGACAGTGAGTAGCGCATCTCAGGAAGGGTTTAACAGGTGTAGCCGCTGCATATTTTCATCCATGGTACTGCCACAAAAAGCGCCCTCAGGCCCAGAGAGCCCAATATTAGTGATGGGCTGAGTCGATACTTTGAAGTATTGATCGATACTCGG
>NW_023458556.1:27999566-28008674 GCF_013731165.1 Rhagoletis pomonella
AGTTTTTTGAGATAGAGCGTTTTCGAACTGGCTGCCGAGATAGGTCGATTTTCCACTCAGCCATCGATATACTTTTCATATCGTAGACTTTCTCCTTTCAACACATCCCTAAGATCTGAGACAGTAGAATCAATTTGGTCGCTTGATCTTCTTAATGACTTTCCGGCGGAAAAATACTCAATGAATAAGCCCCTAATGATAATCCGGATAACTTTGAATGGGCTTCAAAATACATCTAGAATTTCATTCTGTACTTTCAGTGCGTATATTTTTTCTTCATTTAGTTGTTGATTTATTGAATTTATAGAAAATTCTCTTTTAGATTTTTTCTGCTGCACAAACTAAATCATTCTTTAATGTTTTCATTTATTACGCTTTCAGTTAGGTTAAGGTTTATGCCGAATTTCCACTAGGCATTGAAATGACAAAATGTATGCCATTTAAAAAAATGCCATGTGGAAATTAACTCAAACACCATTTTTGTAGCGTAATGACACGAATATTTTTTTTAATGTCCAACTCTTTCACTGCAATTTTTGCCATTCAATGCTTAGTGGAAATTCAGCATAACACTATGTATATCTATCAGATAAAATACAACTTTCGTTGCCACACTAAAACTTTTGATTATTTATTTATCTAGTCATTACAATTTAATTGTGTTTGCCTCCAACGACGTCATCACTACATTACTTACATAAGCGTGTATGTAGTATGTACGTACAAATGTACAGTTAAAGCCACTTGAATAGTACCCCTTTTTATCCTCAGTATTCCTTTTGTTTATTTAATATTCATAAATTTTTTAGAAATATACAGCATATTCTATAATAAAAACCAAATTTATAATTTTTATAAAATTTTAATCAAAATTTCAAACTTAAAAAAATTTGTAATTTTTAACTTTTTTGAGTATATAGTGTTGTTTGTACCCTATTAAACAATACACATATGTATGTATTTTTTCATATGGAAGAAAATGCGCACATCCGTCAAAAAAAAAAAATCAAAAATGTTCGCGATTTTTTATATCGCTACCTAAAGGTGAAAACGTGCCAAGTCCATTTTTTCAAAATTTAGTTTTTGATGCATAATGGAAGGTAATACGAAGCTACATCGATTTTCGTCTCTCCTGAGCAATTTCAAAAAATGGACTTGACAGAAAACTGTCAATGATGAGGTTCTAAAGGGGGTGGCGCTATTCAAATGGCCGGCACTGTATGTATGCAGACGCACACATCTCACATTATATGCGCACATGCGCACCTCAAGAATACAAGTAAACAAAGTGCATTTCACACATAATATATCCACTATCACCCAACTAAACACTTTTCACCAAATATTTCCTGTCAAAGCTTATACCTTTTTCTTGTTCTCCCAGCTCTCCTTAAGCATCCTGCTTGCCATTTGTAGACACTAGAAAGTGTTCAACGCCCTTAATTTCTTATTCATATTTCTACCAGCAATTTTTTTTTTGCACAAGTTCTACCAACACCATAACCCACTAGGTGCTCGTTCGTAGGTACATATGTATGCACATACGTGCTCTCAGTCAGGTTCTATGACGCTTATCGACATTTCATCAAGCGTCTTGCGCCATTTACGCCTCGCACGCTGAGTATTTCAGCAAGTATTTGTTTTGTCTATTTGTAAATGGCTTCTCTGGTGAACGTTCTGGCGCTCATTGCCCCATCGGAATGACGTTGCTTTCGTCATATGCACACATCATCATTAATAGCTAAACAGTTTTTTTTTGTTTTTTGTAAGAAGTACATACATACATACATATGTATTTTATATATATTCATAGAGTCTGTAAGGCTAGGGTTTGCGCCTACTTACTTATCCATTTGCCGGCATGCATCATCAGCCGTCTCTTAAGTCTTTACAATTTCTTTTCACTTCTACACCACATCAGCATCCGCCGCCGACTGTTCACTTGGTTATATTTAATTTTATTTTTTTTAATGTTTTTTAGTACGCACTTATTTTTATTTTCAGTTGCCAAAGCGTTTCACTGTTTTTATTTATATTCTTACTTGTATCTGTTAGCTGCCAAAGAACCATTAACCAAGTCAAATGGTTAAATGAACCCTGAAAGTGTTTTAATTTTTCATACATATACTTTCATACAATATGTACGTTAACAGTGTGAAACAAAAAAAGTGTTAACAACTTTTACACGACCATAACGGTGGACGTTTTCATAATTTTCATGATTAAATAAGATGAAGCTTTTTAATTAGGCAACACACTCGGCGCACTTGGATTGAAAAATCTTAGTTGTGATCTCCATTAAAAACTGTAAATGTGTATAAAATAGTGTGGATGCTCACACCTGTCTGGTTATCTGGTTATGTGGTTATATTTTATATTAAGTTTACAACAATAAAATACACTATAAAATAATATTTTTCAACCAGATAACAACAGTATTTTGATATACATTCATCTAGGAATTTTTATTTTATTTTTATAAACAGATATTTTTGTTGTAAAAGCTGTGGTGGGGCACTTCAATGCTTGAAATGTGCACATTTTCCAAACCAATTTAGTGAATTTCTTACTTAGCTATTATTTGCTACAAAACGAGTGAAAACACAAAAAAAAAAATCGGAAAATCAGACTAAGGATGGACTACGAATTAGTTTAAAATAAAGAAATTAAATATTAAATAGTACATACGACACTAAAGATAGCGCAAGTCCGATATCTGTATGCCTTTCAATGTGAATTCAAAGTGACTTTGATTGAAATTCACTCGGGAAGTGAATTGCAGAACCCGCCTTATATATGTATATATATAAATTGAGTCAAAGAAGAACCGACAATTGTTTATTCAAATGAGCCATACACATATACATATGTATATATTATGTATCTTTTTCCTACATTGGTAGTATTGTTAATGACGTCAAGTTGTCACGCCAACCGTCAATCAATCTCCTTAGAGCATCTGGTAAAGTTTGACGATCCCAGTAAGGTTTCACGACTTTTATTCCAGAGAGCTGAATTGTCTTCAGAAACAATGTACCAATTCTGATCTAACTTTCTTGAAACGCATAATAACTGATGACTAGGTATGGGTATACGAGTTTGATATACCAACGAAGCCAGCAAGCATTGGACTGGATAAAAAAACGAGACTATGCACAGTGGGCAAAAATGGAAACAATTCGAGCCACGCGGATATTTAGATGGTGTATCCATTAAAGTTCGGCTAATCACTTTCAAATGTCATATATTCTATGCTAGTGGTGCGGAAAATATGAAATTTGTCAAGGCTGATATTTGCACCAAAACACAAGTCACTAGCCTCAAAGACCCAATAACACCTGTTTTTGTAAAATTTTCGGCTGATTCCGAATATGCAGTCAAAATATAAGAAAGTAGAACAGTTTTCGAGATAAAGGCAAATTTTGGTTTTGTTTTTTAATATCTGAAAAAAGTGATTTCCTCATGACAAAAAAAGACTGGGCTTTTATTTTTTTTTTTAGAAAAAAATTTCGATTATTTTGTGCTCTTTGTTGCATTGATAATAAAATTAAATTTCTCAAGATTTATGTTTTTTGAGCCGTTTTAAGATTTTCTGTAAATTTTTTCGGGATTCCTCATGGGATTTTTTTGCTCGTAATTTTCTGTATATTTTAGGGGTTTCCTGAAGCTTTTAGCTTTATTTATTTTTCGGGATTTTTTGAATATTTTGGAAATTTTGGGATTATTTTTCAAACATCTTCGGGATTCTTCTTGTTTTAGTTTTCGGTATTTTTTCAGGACTCGGGATTCTTCGTTTTACAACTACTTTCTAATTTTTTAAGGTTTTGGAATTCCTCGTGTTTTATTGTTCGGGATTTTTTGGGTCTTTTTCGAGGCCTTTTAGGGATTTTTCGGGGGTTTTTTGTCTTTTTTTCGGCAACTTTGTGGAAAATTTTGCCTTTTGTTTTTGCCATAGAAAATTAAACAATTTTTTATTTTAAATTGAGAAAAAAGCAAAAATCGAGTTAAAATGCGGTTAAAGTTATGTTACGTGCTAAATGAAAATTCGAATTTTCGAAATATTTTAATTTTTGAGATCAGCATTACGTTGCCACTGGTAGTTATTAAAGTAATTCTAATTGAGATCACTGAGAATCGCTAGTCTATATTCCTTTACAGTTCATTTCAACTTGTGCCACAGTATTCTTTGCGATTCTTTATTTAAGTTTTGTATTGTTGTTAATACTTTTTGAGATCTTAATTGTACTTTCAGTCTGAACTTTCGCCTGCCATTCACCCGCCCTTCTGTGAGTGAGTACACTTAAGAGTGTATTCACATATGGACGTTGGGTTGTGCGTGCATATACATATATGTACATACATATCTCAAACTAAAGTAATGCCCAGTCATTATGCGCAAATGCTATGCAAAAAAGAGGCTATTGAGGATTATGTTTCTCAGCGGCATCGTGATGTGGCATGATTGTGCCTTTTGCTATTCTGAGCTGAGCTAAGTTGAGCTGAGCCATTGTGTTGGCTGTTTGCTCTTGGCGTTGCTATTGCTACTGCTGCTGCTGCAGCTTCTGCTGCTCTGACTTCCGTCGATTCATTTATTGCTGACATATTTTAGCTACTTCACATTCCACACTTGAGGATTTTTTTTCTACATATTGTTACTCGTCTCATTAGTATGATGTCTGTACCATCATCATTGTGATGCTCCTTATTGCGATTTTGCATATAACAATAATCATCATTATTACGCAGATTATCATTAGATAGTGTCTTGAATTTCATTATTAGGCTTTGATATTTTTTTCACTGCTCATAGCCGATTAACGCATTTTGTGGCGGTGTAAAAATGTTTGCTTGTTGCTCTAATGATTGCTAGTTGTGTTGCCTCATTGTATTTCGTTGTTGATTCCAGCTAGAATTCGTAAATTTTTTTGGTTGCATGTACGCCTGATATACGACGATATTTGAGTTAATTTTAACAATTAGTTTCAGAATTAGTTTTGCATGTCTCGCGCTATCGCCGCGCTAAGCACTCCATTGTCTCACGTCTGTATTCCTGCTATGCGTTGTTTCAAGCTTAACTAACTCGTAATTATTCAGGCCTTTGACCAATTTATTAAATTCGCTTATTTCACTTTTTTATTATTACTATGCATTTATTTTTGTTCACACTTAGAGTTTATTGACTGACAGACAGTTTGCAAAGAGCGTGCAAAGTATGGCGTTTTATTCGCATGCGAATACGAGCAGGGCATGCGCGTTAGTGCCAAATGAAAATGAAACGTTTTTGTACCACTTTTTGGTATTTATTTTTTGCTTTGCTTCATTAAAAAATGAAAATTGAAATATTCACGCCGCAAAATTGCTGACAAGCGTAGATTGTTTGCCATTTATGCTGTTCTTTTATTTCTCTTTTGTTTTCATATTTATTTGGTTTTTTATGTGCCTCAATTGTATTTGTATGTCTGCGTTCGTACATACATACATACGTCCCGTGGCGTGTGTTTTGACAACGACCCAGTTACATTGGACATAAATTAATACATAAATCATTTATTTAAATTAGAGCAGTAAACAGTAGTCTCAGAACGTATTCATTTAGCCGCCAGGCAGTAAATGGTCTCGATGTGAATTAAACAAAAATTCCATAAAAAATAATGTATGTTTATACATATACATATGCAGTAGATTATTGTTTTGCAATACGCTTAATGAGCTCGATAAAAAATGATGTTCCCTAATGATCTTGAGAAAAATTAGGGAAAGTGGGTTATGCTTGAAAAAATACGCTTGAATTTATGTAGAGCCGATAACTTTTTGGTTATAAGCATAGCTTGTAACCGTCCAACCGTCCGTTGCAACTTGCCAGCGGATATACAAGAGCTACATACAAGGAATGCAGAGGCTTCTTGTAACAAGTAATTTTTAAGCAAACAACAAAAGCGACTTCATGACCCACTGATCGGATCTAAACCAAATTAGTATGGGACCACCCTTGTGGCAACACCTTTCCGATAAAAAAAGAGTTATCAAAATCGGTTGACGTTGAAATATATTCCGACGAATTGATAACCTCCTCCTTTTTTGAAGTCGGTGAAAAAAAAACCTCATCTGTAAATCAAACAAAGACGACAAAGAGACAAAAAAAAACCAGTACAAAACTTTGGTGTACATGAAGATGAAATGAGTTCCCCTACAGCATCCGGCGTTGCAGCTGAAATCTTGAGGTTAGCAAAGGAGCAACCTCCACTAACTCTGCAAATGTGCAGCTCTGACGCTAAAGAGGCACTGTACACTGACTGGGATGATATTTAATGTGAACGAGGTATTGAAGTGTTCCAAGACTATCATAAGTAGTTTCAACGACAGATTGAAAAAGTTCCTAGAATCCCAACAGTTCAACGCATATTAAACTGGCGTCCCATGCCATGACTCACATATCTCCACGCCCAATATGTTTACCTGAAAGCCCAAGATACGAGTATTGTCAACTTTGCCAGGTTAAGTTAGGTACTAGCCCCGTGAGGTTCTCACTTACACATTTCTTGTGTTGTCCATTGTGTTACCAGATAAAGCTATATTTTTTAACAAATACCCAGTTGGAAAAGGTTCGATTGTGGCAAATTAAAGTATATAAGTCTTTATTTTATTAAAGCTTAACAGTCTTAAATACTAAGTGCACTCCGACATCTCGTCGTCCTCAAGACAAAGCCGTCTTCTGTATCTATGGATGGATAAATGTCGTGCTTATGAGAACACTAACGGCTGTGAATTGTAGTCTGTGCTACAATCCTATATCCTTTCCTTCGTTACACGTCACCTACGGGAACAGGTCAGAAATCGATGAAGAGGTGACGTGTTTTTGTGTGGGCACGCGCATCTAGTGTGTTTTTTAGGATTAGAGCCTCTGCGAAAATGTGAGCAGTGGTAGCTTGTCCAGATCTGAAGCCACACTGATAAAGGAAGGCTACTGCCGCAACAATTGGCGCGCGCAGTGGGACCTCCCTTGCGGATTGGGCAAAGTACATTCAGGCTCCAAGCTTTGAACAGCTCTGCGTGCATTCCGGGGCCTTGTTATTCGTAAAACCGGTCTTAAAACTACATATTTGATTCCTGCCTGATTTTCCGATATACTTCTCCGGCCGAAACACCCACTTTTCAGGTAGCAGAAACCAAATTGTCAGTAATCAATTGACAAATCGGCCGCGTGTTCCTATAGAAGAGGGTTTAGATATTGTAAACAAGGAGAAAGGATCCGTTCAAAGCAGCGGCACCGGACGGCGTGATGCTTGCTATGTTAAAATACTCATTTAGAGTCTGACGCCCCATTCGACAAGCATTTATGCAAGATGCTTAGAAAGTGGATATGTACTGAAGGAAGATAAATAACTCAGCCCAAGGACTTCAAACAGATAAGTCTAACATCGCTCATGCTAAAAACACTGCAGAGACTAATCGCTTTGCATATTAAGCAAAGTATTAGTACCCACAATGGACACAGCTCAACACGCATACCGCAATGGTAGATGTGTTGAAAGCGCGCTTCACGAAGTGGTGGGCACTATTGAATAATCTCTAGAACTTAAGCATTACACCCTTGCCACCTTTCAGGATATTAAAGGGGTCTTCAATAATGTGCGAATAGAGGCGATAAGTAAGGTACTCTCTGAGCACGACATTCAGCACCCTATGGTGGCATGGTTTGATGCCATGCTCAAGAGCAGAATAATCAACGCGACCGTACACACAGCATCTGTGAGAAGGAATAATACCAGTAGTACCCACTTTTTACCCTACTTTACTACCTTGAATCTCTCCCCCGAGGCAATAAAAACTCGGAATCCTTCTGTTCTCGAAGTTGAATTGGAAAAAGAATTTAAAGGAGAGCGCCAATAATTCTCTAGCAGCAATGGGGACTATTACCGTACGTCGCCAATGGGTTGTACACCACAGCCATCAGACCAATCGCAACCCACCGCTCGTTAGTATGGTGGAGGACACCAGACAAAGGGAATAACAGAAAAATAAAAGGAAAAGTGCAAAAACTCGCATGCCTTGGCATATCGATGGCAGTGAGTAGTGCATCTCAGGAAGGATAAGCCGCTTCATATTTTCGTCCATGGTACGGCCGGAAAGAGCGCCTTCAGGCTCTGAGAGGCCAATACTTGGAGAGAGCATCCACTTTCGGACATGCAGCAATACTGAAAGAAAAAAAAGGGCCGGCTCAATGGAATTAAAGCTGGTATAGAAGCCAGCACTGATTACATTACGCATATTTGGGAACTTCAATATGAAGGTATTTATTAGGTTCCCAGCCAGAGAACGGGATGCCGGACTGCCAGTAGCAGAGGGTGGTTTATCCATCTACACTGATGTCTCAACAAGGAACCGGAGCCGGGCCCTATTCGAAGGACCTGTAGATCGACCACGCTTTTCGTCTACCGAACGATTGCAGTGTCTTCCAAGCTGAGATCTATGCCTTAGAGAGTACGGCTTGTCTTTTACTCAGTAGTAGAGTTCCAGAAGACACTATCTTTGTCGACAGTCAAGCAGCACTGAAGGCAAAAGGATCTAAAATAGTGAAATTGGGGGAATTGTATGGAAACATCGTACCACGCCGTCACTGAGCCGTCACAGAAGGGAATGAGATGGTCAGATGCGGCTCATAGATGCCAATCCGTACTACAAACGAGAAGACTGTGAGATCACAAGATTATTATGGCCGCGGTTTAGTAGCACCAATGCTTACTCTGCCGTGATGAGGATGAGGAAGAGTTAATTGACCACTTTCTGCGTCCATATCCAGGTATAAAGACGAAGCGCCTCAAGCACTTAGGTTCACGCTTCTTCAACAGTCTGGTCGAAATAGCGGATATGGAACTGTTGGATCTCCTCGGCTTCTTCTCGGTTGTGGGTATATGCCTCCTCCTAATACTCGTTTAAAGAGGGTACACACAATGGACAATTATGTTTCCGAGTGAAAGTATGAAATATTCCACACACTCCCTCCTAACCTAACCTATCCGTTCGGACCGAATTTCTGGATCCCAGCGTCTCAAGCTCTTCCAACTCAGGTCTTTCTGCCTTTCTTTTATTGCTTATTAATAGACGCGT
>NW_023458556.1:28008774-28009966 GCF_013731165.1 Rhagoletis pomonella
AAATTGCAGGTGTTTGTAAATATTTCACGAAAATATCAACCAAAAAAACAGAAAATACCTGCTCCAAGTGAATTTTTAGACGCCAAATGAATTGAAATATCACGACCGAGTGTGCGAAAGTGTAGTTGTCATGTAATCGTTGCATCATGATTGGGACGATGAAGCAACTATGATTGGACGACCAAAGTGCAGAAAGCCTTAGAGTAGCATTTAGAGCTAAATGCGTTACATGTGCTTTTTCGCGTAAGCAAAAACAGCCCATAAGGCCACTGCTACAGCACTCCAGATGAATCAGAAAGCTACTGGTTCAATTGCAAATCAGATTAATTGTGTCGACAAGTTTCGTAAAGTGTTGTAATTGCTTTAACGTGTATTGTAAAAGTGTTTGTTGTACAATTAAGTTAGTTGTACTGTAATTTGGCCATCTGAAGCATTTGTTTAACAATCCAGTGGTACAAAATCAAAGGATTTGGGGAAGTCCGTCCATGAACGATCACGTAAGAACAAGAGAGTGAAAAAAGTCGATTTTTTTAGCGGGTTCTACGCCATCTTGTTTCATTGGAAAACGAGCGAAAAGAAAACAAAGCAAAGAAAACAACGAAAACCAAAATGAGCCAAAATTATTGTCAGCCACTTTAAACGCACAATTTAGGTAAAATGATGCAACAAAATGCTTTAAAATGTGTTGTCATGTTGAATTAACTCTTCCTTACTTGAATAAAAGTGTAAAATAGTGGTGCTTGTGATGTAAACAAACGCTCAGCTGACAAACCCGCTTTCGCAAACTTTTTTCTCAAAACCAGTTACAAATACAACGTCGCGTACTTACGCGATCTTGTGTCTTTCGTTCATGAAGTTCTTCAACAGTTTATCACTTCTGATGAAGACCCCTATTTTTAATATTTTGTATATGGCAATGCTTTATCTGAAAAGCAACCCTTGCATGAACACCAACAACTATTCAAGCACGCCGCAAAGCAGCTGTTTGATTGTGACAGTTGCCGGCGCCAATTTGCATTTAATTTTTATTTATATTTACCAGCTCTTTATCAGCTTGCAAAATATCCGAAAATGGCTGAGAAAACAGAAAGAGAATGTCGCATGCCATGGTGAGTGACATACATTTTTGGAAAATGTATGGTTTAACCATTGCTTATTTATTGTAGGGTGGAAAAGTATAGGCCTTCCAAAT
>NW_023458556.1:28010066-28034331 GCF_013731165.1 Rhagoletis pomonella
TTTTTTGGTTGATATTTTCGTGAAATATTTACAAACACCTGCAATTTTTAAAATATAGACTATGCTGCAACATTTCTAGACATCTTCTTTTCTTTTCCTGAAATGTGTTTTGAGCATGCAGACATAGGCTTTTTACAACTTCGTCATATTTTATAACTAAAACGCTCACATTTATTGAATTTTAATGCAATTATCCACTTTTTCATAATTTCCACAGATTTTATGCAAAAAACACTAATTTTTATGCATTTTTAACGCAAATATTAACTTTTCCACTAATTTTACCCCATAAAATGTAAACAAACAATGCGTGCACAACGATTAGCAAACGACACTGCCGTACTTATCCGTTTTTGCATCTTCTACGATTTGCCGATAACTAGCCGACAACGACAAGTGTGCAAATCTCCTTTGAAATGCATGTGCTCGGCTCAAAATTTCAGGGCGAGACGATAACGCAACTATGATTGGACGACAAGTGTGCAGATAGCCTCAATGCACATCTATCCATACGAAATTCGTCATCTGAATGCAACTTCATTTCTGCATCAAGAGACTAAATGCAAAAGCAACACTGTGATCGCCGGAAAATACCACGATTCGAACATATGGAGATTTCATTTATTATTTTAATTAAAAAAAGTCCCGCTAATCCAACATCGATGTGATGCTGATAGAAATCTGGATCAAATTGTGATCAACTCTGTTTGTTTTGTTTCATAATTACTTTACTATTGTTTAATATTTTATTTTTTTTTTCATTTTTGAGTAGGTTTTCTTCAGCATGCTTCTTCTCCGTGCGAATTGGTCGTGGTAGATACGGATCTGAATAAGCGACTGGAACACGGCTGTTTGTCGAAATCATACAACTTCGAAATCGCGTAAATGTGCATTTGCTTAATACGATAGCATGAACGCTTTTCGAAAATAATATTGGAAAGTGCTAAATGTTGCATTTTAAATGCAGTAAAAACGCTGCATTATATTCCCGCACTCGAACCCATGGCACCTCTAGAACGTAATCGCCCTCCACTTGACGTTTGTTGCTGTCGAATGTTCTAGGCCACTACGATAGTACCGGCACTCTATAGTTTTCGAAACGATAGTTGAAAAAATCGATAGTATCGATAGCACTATCGTCATGAAAGGTATTGAATTGAAATGCTTAATTGCTTGATAATTAAATAATTAATAAATTTATAAAACTTATAAATTACTTTGTAAATTAAAAAGATTATACAATTTTTTTTGATTTGGGTGCATCAAAAAGAACTTCTTAAAATAATAAAATAAACTTATTAATATACGCGTCTGTATTATATATACTTATATACATACACTTGCATCCACTTGAATAGTTATAGGCAAAAGCTGAACTTATTTTTTATGTGGAAAAATTTAATTTGGATTTTGTTTGTCCCTTTTGAAGTACAAAGGAGTGAAATTGGCTATAATAATACATTTCTAATACTACAAAACAAACAAAAAAAAAAGATATTCGTTTAAATTGACAACTCATACTTATAAAAATTCAACTGAGCTCAAATACGGAGGCGCATATCAAAATCCGGACAACGGAAATTATTAATATTTTACCATATTATAATAAAACGAATATAGTACAGGTCAAAATTATAGCACCACAACATTTTTAGCAGTTTTGACTATGTTTTTGTTTGTTTAGTGTCTACTAATTTTTTATAAAATTTCTACAAAACATAAAAAACTACAAAATCATGAAAATTTCAAGCGTTTTAATTCGAATTTCTGTAAACATTTTGTGTAAGCTAATTAAATTTTACTAGAACTCAGTGTAAGCTTATAGTTGCTAAAAATTCCAATGACTTACATTTTTTTTTGCCGACCGTGTTGTGAATATTCTTGCATACAAAAATTTATGTAGTGTGTAGAGATGTAAATAAGAGACATTGTGAAGTTTCGCTAAAACCGACGCGGAAAGTTGTTCTGCGTAAAACTTCTGTGGATGGCGTAGCCGAAGTTGGACTCATGATCATCAGTATTTTTGCGCAGGCATAGTTCATTTGGAAAAGTGAAATTATGCCGCGATAAAAAAAATGCAATTAAGCCGCCGATGAAAGAAGAGGGCGGCCTTAATTTAAGCGGTCTTAATATAGTAGATATGTATGTACATAGATGTAAATTGATTTTAGATGAAGAATGCGAATAAAATGTTGAAAACGGTATTTTTTAATTTAAATATTTCTACATGCATACATTAAAATTAAAATTTTTATATGGATGCATACATACATACTATGTACCTATGTACATATGAAAACACCCAAACTTTTACTATAATGCGCGCAATTCTTTTCAATAGCTTTCAACACACAATTTTTTGAGCATTGAAAACACACAAAGAAGAATGCGATTTCAACGCTCTCAGCAAAGCGCACAGACCGGAAGTAGACGCCATTCAGTCTATTAAAAGCAAGATTGTCACACGCACCGCTATGCATATGCTAATACAGAGATGTGTGAAAATCCATACATACATATGTTTGAACATATGTATGTATGTAGGTGTATACCTAAATATGTATTAATATACAGTCCTAACGCACCAAAGTGCAGCAGCACTCAAAACTCAAATGTACATACATACATACATACATAGAAATACACAAACATAAAGACGTAGGCATGGATATATGTACATATATGAATATACGTAGGTAAAACACCAACACATAATTAATTTGGCGTCATTTACACGCACCTAGCCATCAGAATCACTATCAGCCAACCTGCCTGACAGACAGTACGGGGCTGCATAGGTGCTTGCCAAGCTGGATGGCTGCCTGGCTGGGTGTTTGGATGAGATGCAACTCGTCGCTTACCCGTGAGCTTGAAATGAACCTCAAGCGCCGCATGAAACAGAAAAAATGAAGAAGAACTACGAAAAATTCTGTGCATACTTACATTAGTATATACATACATACATAACTAGATATACACATACACATATATACTATACTATACATATTAAAATATATGTGAGATAACAAACAAATAATAAAACGAACCCCTTCTCACTTATATGTATACATATGTATGTACACCCCCTACCCAATTTTGGCTTGCATGATTGTCTCGATGAGTAGGCGCGCTTTCATTCATTGCATGCTGTGACGGCTGGTTACAGCCTCATCGCCGATAGCCGACGACTACATTCGTCGGCTATTCGGTAAAAAATAAAAATAGGTATGTAGAAAAAAAAAAAGAATATCAGAAATACCAGCAGGAGCAACGGGCAAAAACAATAACAAACAACAAAACAGAAATTCCAATGGTGTCACCAGCGGCTCGATGCCATTAACCGCCCTAGTGTACTACACTTAATAAACCGTCGTTGGCTGTGCATGCGTGAGTGTGTGTGTGTGTGTGTGAGTGTCGCTGTAATGCGGTGTGTGAGTGCTTTAACAGTACGCCTCAGCGGCCGCTTCCGTTTCCTTCCAGTGTCGTTTGCGCGCGTGTGTGTGTGCATGTATTGCGTATGTTTGCTCTAACTTTGTTTTGCTCTGTTTCGTTGAGCGCGCGCCTGGAAGCGGCGCGGGAAATCCAACACTCACACCCTGCTGGTGTTTCCGGTGCTTCCAATCGGTTGCTGCTGCTGCTGCTGCTGCTGAACTGTGTTGTGTTGTTGTTGGTCGCGCGCAAATCTGCTTGACTTGACTCGTTGTGCCAAGCCATTCGGCTATAAGTCGACTCATCGTGAACCGACCGACGACAATGACACAGCCTATGTAGCAGCAATGAGCGGCTGGAGCGCCACAGCTATTGCCATTCCATAGTTGAGTTTCGCCGCAGCAGGATCGCCGTTTCCTTGCACGCGTCACATTTTTTTGTGCTCGCTTTTTTTGGTGATTTATTGTGCTTGTTTGTGCTGCTCATACAGGATACACAAACGCATTTGGGTTGAAAGGAAAAATTTTAAAGCACAAAAGAGAAAAGAACACAAAATTCCCCTACGTACGGTTGGGTGTTGACCGCCTAACTTTTTGGGTAAGACTTGAAAAGTTTGTAATTCGTACGCTCAATTAATTAAAAAACATTTTTATTGAAGTGCATAACAAGTGAACAAAAAAAACTGGTATATGTGCGAGCTAATGGCGTATTAAGAAGCGATATCCGCTGCGGTAGGGTGTAACAATTTTCAATTAAAACGAATAGTAAAAATTCGTAAAAAACTACAGTGGTGCAAAAATTTTTGGTGTATACACATTCGCTTGTTAGGGCAGTGGCGAAAATCGAGCATATGCACACACATTCTTGTACATACATAAATACACCAACACCAACGTGTGTACATGTGAATGTTAAGGTGTGAGTGCTTACTACAATATTTAGTTCAGTTACTATTTGCTATTGTTGTTTTAGTGAAAAAGCGAAAACTAAAGAGTACGAAGGAAAAAGCAACTGAAAGTGATAATGCATAAAAAGACTACAGAAAAAGCCAAGAAACAACTCAGCATTGGCAACATTTCGACAACGACAACAACAACAACAACATTAGCAGCAATTACTCCACAGTGTCAAGTCTAGTCTAGTATGTGCATATGTATGTATGTATGTATGTATGCCTTTCGCAGCAACAGCAGGAAACAGCGGGTAGCAGACGGACGCCAGCAATGGCAGCAGGAAAAGTGTTATCTCTTGGCAAACAACCATAGCCGCAGTCACAGTCAATTTTTCGCCAGCCTCCTCTTGTTTTCTATACTACAATTACCGACGAACCGAAACTATTTTACAACTACATACACAACAACACTTCGTATTCGTATTCGCATTCACCATGGCATAGTAGTTGCATTATTCTAGCAACAACTAAACTCGTACATATCTACGTATCTAAATACACTTGCCTCTACTATACAGCGATTGCTCCTTTTACTTCCTTTTTAGTCCCCCCTCCCCGCCCCCTTTTTATGCTCCGTTTCAATCTCTACTTTCGCCTCTTTGCATAGTATGTATGTATGTATCTAGCTACATATTTCGTACAGAGAGTCAAGTGGTTATTATAATAGCTTACACTGTCCCTTTCGTTGGCTTTCAAATCGAACAATGGTTGACCGCCCAATATTATTACAACACCGAACAACGAACACCCTACGCCAAACTCCTTAGTACTCCTTAGTTTTCCCTATTCTACTCCTACTTTGTGTTGGCAGTTTTGATTTACGCGATGTGAGTAAATGCACAGTTGAGTGGCTTTTAGGACGAAACACTTTCTCGTGTGCGCAACGAAAACGCCCATAAATTTTTTTGTTGAGTGAGAAAATTTTTTCCTGTTCGATATGTGAACTAGGCAGTTGTTTGGTACCAAAAAAATGCTAAGCGATTGATTAGCTTGATAAGAATCTACATGTAGTTATGTTAGAAACTGATATCCCAAATTAAATGCGATTATATTAGACGTGTTTTCCTTGTTTAAGTTTCGTTAGGACCTAAAGGAAATAGATATTGTTTCCTAAAAAGATCTGTAAAAATAAATCCCTACCCTAAGACCATACATTGTAAACTATATGGGTCTCGACACACTAGTCTTTTCAGACCGTCTGCAACCGGGCGATAGGGGAAGAGAGTGGTAGTTTTCCTCAGTCTCTTCCCCCTCTCGCCCATGAAAAACCGGTTTTGGACGGTCCGAAAAAGACTAGTGCGCCGAGGATGATTTTTCTATACAAAATTATCCTTTATGACGAAGCGAATTCACTTCTCGGCGGCTATGTTGACAAGCAAAATTGTCGCATTGGGGATGGGAAAACCCGCACGTGATCGGCGAGAGGCCAAAATGCATCTATTTCGGTTAACAGTGAGTGCAACAGAGGCATGTTAAATAATTGTAAGCGGCCGAAAGTTGAAGAATGGACTTGGACGATTTTTGGTTTTAGAAGAATGGCTTGTGTTCGGCAATCGTGCTATCAGCCGTCCCGGCGATGTCGATTGGCCACCGTGGAACTGCGATTTGATGCCGTTTGACTTTTTTTTTGTGGGGTACCGTAAGGGAACGAACAATCCTTTAACGATTCAGGCCCTTAAGGCGAATATCGAGCAAGCCATTCGTGAGATAGAGCCAGAAACCGCCACTAAGGCCTTGAAAAGCTGGGTTAACAAGATGCGCTACTGCGAAGCTAGCCGAGGTAGCAACATGGAGGAAATCGTATTGCATAAATAATACTAATGTTTGCTCTTTCGAATAAACCAATAATATACCCAAAAACAGGGACAGAGAACAAAAGTTATGATGGAAACTGCATAAATGTTGTTCTCGTAATTTTGTTCCAAAGAACGCTTAAAATACATAACCGAAATAGGAACAAAAACGTCGGGAGTGTTTTTACAGGAACAAAACTGTCGAGAACGTTCTCAACGGGAATTTAATAGGCACAAAACCCTGTGGAACGTTCCCAAAGAGATCGAAATGCGAAAAATATTTTCGGGAACGTTTGTAAGAGCACAAAATCGGAATAAAAGTCTCCGCTCTGACAAAAAACAACAGGGGAACAAATGTCTAAGGAACTTTCTCTCGAAGAACAATAAAAAATAGTTCCATAAACGGACAGTTCACCCTAATGACAAACGATCTGGAAGTTGAAATTATCCAGCATTTCTCTGGTTTAGAATTGACAATCATGGTTCTCACTGAAAAGATTTTTCATGCCAACACGCAGATGCCCCTCTCATTCTTTACGTTAAGTTTTCAAAACTTTTGTTCTCGTTTTTTTCTTTGGCAGGACGTTCCCCAGACTTTTGTTCTTATTTGATCCCCCCTGAAAACGTTTTTGATACTTTCGTTCTCATTTTGTTCTCATTGGAAACATTCCCGAAAGATTCGTTTTCACAATGTTCTTCTTGAGAACATTCTCATTTTGTTCCCGTTCAACCGCTCTCAATACTTTTGTTCCCGTTTGGTTCTCTTGTGGGAACATTCTTGACATTATATTTTGTTCTTATGCAGAACTAAACCAAAACCCGAACGCGTTCTCGGTCTCTGCCCAGAAAAATGATTTACGTTAATTTTTTGGAATTTTTAAAAACAAATAACTGTATGTACCACCTTTTATGTAGCCTTTCTATTGCGTACCATACAATTTTTACTTCCCGCTTCCCTCTTCAATCACTTAAATTTTAAGCCAGTTTTTCGCCTTGGATTGACTTTATTGCCCTCTATCTGCCATTTGTAGGCAACTTAGAATAATGCTTAACATTTCTGTAGCACATTTCAACCTTCTAAATGACATTTTACAGAAGCCTCGCGCTGCGCCTTCCGCGACATTGAGGGCGCCTGCGATGACGAACACTTCTTGTAGGCGTCTGTCGGGTACTAGAGAAACGAACTGTGCAGCCAATTATCCGCAAATGGAAAGCAAAGCTAGTTCAAACAAGAATTGGTGAAACTGAAACGGAGGACAGCTTGCTACAGTTACAAACAAAAAAGTGATGTAATGCCACATAGGCAGTATACGAATTCCTACAAATTTTTTTCTGACAATGCTATCCGATTTCAATGCTTTCACTTAGGTTAAGTATTTTGTTCTAATTTTGGACTCTAAACTTCTGTGGAAGCCTCACGTTAAAGCGAACATCAAACGCTGCGAGGGCACTAATAGTGTGCTACCGTCTGACAGCCCAAAGGCCCTGAGTTGGATGTACACTGTGGTAAGAAGTACGACCAATAGTGCTCTATGGGGCGATGTCTGGGGTTTGGAGAACTACTTTAGCCACGGCCATACAGTCGCTCACCAAACTTTAACGTCTGGACTATGTATGCCTTACGAGAGCAATACGATGCTGTCCGATGACAAAATGGTAGGTAATTATCGAGATCGAGCCACTGCATATCTTTAGCTTAAACTTAACGAGAGATAGATTTGGCATAGAAAAGGCGTTATCATTCAGGAACATGGAAAAGCTGGGATCCGAGCTCCTGACAGCGCTTTTCCTCCCGAGATATATAATATTTATTAACATGAAAGTTGTTTGCGAGACGACATTTAAAAATAGAGCCCTGCAATGAGGCAATCGTGGTAAATCCATTATGTAGTGACATAGGCAGGCCAGAACTATGCAGTAGTAACGCCGATGGTATCAAAGCCAAATATGTCATTGGAGCAGATATCTATATGGCTCATGCGAAAGTTCCCGACCATTTCTCGAACGAAGGTCTACGTCTTTAGTCGGTGTGCAGAGATTTGTTTACGTAGAACCTTCCATAATGAGAGAACCTAATCTTTAGCGACAGTGAGGCGGCACTCATGGCCCTGTTACCCCTTTAAGGTTAAATTGACCTTAGAGTTAGAAGCTTCTGACTAACCTCCCTAAAGCGGAAACTTTGGATGACCACAGACATCATCGTGAGGCACCTAAAGAGACGCAATTACGCCTGCTCCTTAGTGTGGGGCCATACCCAGATCACTAGGCTCAATGTGGCGAAATAATGAGGACATGTGTATGTATTTATACTCCCTATCACCAAAAGTTTTTCTGAAATTTCTAGGGATTCAATGATTAAACATGTGGTGTTATGATAAGTAGAGGGCACAATACATCTTTTAATCATCTATTAATCTGATTGTCATCACGAGAAGTGCCCCAAAATTACGCTTTTATGCGCTAATTGAATCCTGAGTGGCAACTTGGGTAGCACCACAACCAAACAAGCAACCAATATTGCCACTTTTATAGAACTTTCACGTACCTCTTTAAAAGTAAGTCTCGAAAACACAAAGTATGGCAGGAAAAATATTTTTTTTTTTAATACATATATTGAATAAGTGTTGCTTTATTATTTCATGTCGTCTCTGTGGCTCGGTTTTCTTAAGATTCTTTTAAGCTTTTTTTGATTAAAGTACCACAAAGATTTATGACAGCATTAGTAAAGCAAATCGCGTAGAGTAAGTGGCCTAAACGGGACAATACCATTATCTATGGCGCCCACAAAGTGGACTTAGCCATTAAAAGCATGCAATAATAGAGAACAAAGCGGCTTTACAATAGCCAAAACTCAACTAGTCAAATGGCCTATTGGGCGCTATTAGGTGGCTAGCGAATTTGCGAACAGCAAAAACACAAAGGCACACATTTGTATGAACTTTCAATGCGCTCTTATCTTGCTATGAGAGTGGAGACATTTTTCCGCGCATTCTAGCTGGCACTGAGTCAAACTTTAGATATCAAGTCCATTACGATTCGTCGGGAAAACCAAAAATGCGCATTAGTGAAACTATGTGCGGTGTCTGGATACTCCGAAGCATAGACATTTTCAACGATTATTTATACATTAGGGTGGTCCAGAATAAATAAAGTCGGAATTTTAATACTCTCACCACCTAGGATTGCTCTATATCGAATAAAATAAATTTTGAAATCAAAAATATTTAGAGGTTTTCAAAGCGCTCAAAGTTTTCATTGTATTTTATATAGGGGAAAACAACTTTTCGCAGAAATGTTATAGAACTCTTGAAAATCAATATTTTTCGATCGAAAAACTCTGGTTTTCTTCAGGAGACTTCCAATAATAATACCCACTTGTTTCTTTAAAAAAATTTTTATACTAAAGATTTTTTTATTTATCCCCCCATTGCATTTTCTGGCATTTTTTGGGGGTTTTGGCGTACCTACAAAATATATGTAGTAACTATGAAAAACTGGTTAATTGAGTGTTATTATTGGGAATCTCCTGAATATTGATTTTCAAGAAAAGTTGTTTTTCCCCATATAAAATACATAAATATCTTTTGATTTCAAAATAAAAAAATAGGGGTGTTCATTTTTCCTAGGGGGTGAGAGCATACAAATTCCTTCTCTACTTTTTCATATGCATTTTTGGATCACCCTACTATACATACATACATATTTACGTATGTGAGTGAGCCAAACTTGTTGGAGGGGTTGAATCTTTGTTGTGTTTTTTTGCTGCTGCTTCCTGCCTTGCATTTCAATACCAAGCGTTTACGCATTATTTTTGTCTAGCGTTGCGCCAAGCTGTGTTTACTGGAAACTTGAGCTTTCCTAACAGTCGCGTAAATAATATAAAAATGTAATTATTGTTGTTGTTGTCGCTTGCTGTCGCACATTTATTACGCGTAAAAAAAAACAGAAATATAAATCTCTCTATGCCATTAACTCAAGCCTGTGTGTGTGTGTTCGGGCGTGTCTCACAGGACATGCCAGCCAACCCCTGACACTTTTTCTAGAAAATTATTGCGAAAAAATTAAATTGTGACGTAGTAAGCTCGCTCCAGTGCACAGCCAAAAATAACACATAGTAAATATAAAGCTGCTGCTTGGAAAGTGTTCACCGCTATACTAACAGTACAAGGTGCATGTGTCCCCATTGCAGTTCTATAAAGGCGCAACATGTTTCGAGCGCCAGTTGAAATGCAAATTTGAAATATTCAAGTAAAATATCAAAACAGTTCTTATGTGACTATAAAGCGAAAGAGAACAAAAAATCCTTTGGAAAATATTACACAAAAATTACAAGTGCAATCTAACAGTGAAATCGTGCAAACCAGCATAAATAACAAAAACACCGTTATAGCACTGCAAACCCGTAGCTATGGATAGTTCACCCGATCTATCCTTGAAGTTACGTCGTGGCTCCAGCGATTCGCGCGACAACTTCTACATGGATTTCGCGCAAGGCATCGACTCTGACATCGAAGAGGTGGATAATAGCACCTTGACGCTGGAACCTCAACAAGCACCGCCACCACCCTTGCCGTTCGTGGCACCCGAAGATGCACTTGCCGCCGCTGGTTTTATACCGCCTCCACCCCTAGCCATGCAGGGCCAACCGCTGCCAACGCTCACCGAACATGACGACCTGCCACCAACACCACCACCGCACCACTCAATCGGCATCGCAGACGATTCGCCACCCGCCTCGCCAACCTCATCTGTACTCGAAATGATTCCACCACCACCACTATCGCCACCCATGGCCACACCACCGCCTGTTCGCGCCATGGCACCACCTTCGCCGCCAATTGAAACCGAAGATGAGGGTGACGATGCTGGCGATGAGGAGGAAGAAGAGGATGATGACAAATCCACTCCGCCACCGCCGTTGCCACCGTTGCCTTCAAATTTTTCTTATGTGCATGGTAACGGTGTACATGGACCTGGTTTGTCGGGCGCGGGCGTAGCTACACCACCGGTCACTAAGTCACCATCAACCTCCCCTTCGCCACCAGACACCCCACCGCCATTACCTATGAAGTTGGCTTCGCCACCACCATCCCTGCAAATGCAAATGCCCATGCCGCCATTGACACCGCCTTCGGAGAGTGATCAATCGCAACCTAACTCACCGCCGCCATTGCCACATCATGCCCCAGTACCGCAGTCACCAACACGTTCAGCTGGCTCGGTTGCTAGCTCAGCTGGGTCTCAGCCCCGCTCGATAGGTTCACAACAGCGCGTAGTCGTGGGTTCACCACCACACGCCACCAGTTCCCAACTACGTTCAATGGGATCACCTCAAGGCTCGATTGCCTCACCGCCACATTCGGCGGGTTCTCAGCCACGTTCTATTGGTACGCCACCACGAAGTAGAGATCCTGTGGCAGATCGTTCAGTTACACCACCGCCAGATTTCGGAGAGCCTAGTGATGTGATTGCAGCCGCCTTAGCTGCAGCTGTTGAAGTGAAATCAGCTGAACTGATTCAGGGCATTACCCACGGTGCTGCCTATTATATGATCGACGAAACCAAATCATCAAATGAAGATGAGTCCACGACTATAACCACCCCGCCGAGTAATGGGTATTCGGCGTCTTCTATCATTGCCCCACCCGCTGATCAGTTGGGTGAGTTGGAGCAGGATGTCGGTTTGATGTTAGCTGACATACCACCCCCACCAGGTATGGAAGATGAAGCACCAGAAGAAGATCAGGTCGAAGGAATGGAAATAGAGGAAGAAAGTAAAAAGCAGGCAGAAGAGCCTATGGAAGTCGACGAATTAATTGAAGAAGGTGAAGTTTCAAGTGAAAAAACTCACATGTCTGAGCGTCAACTAAGCGATGCTGTAACAGAGGATCACACAACTGCCGATACCCCAGCAGACGAGGTGGTTGAGGCTCGTGGCACGCCGACATCACAAGCAACACCGCGTAGTACGCCGCATCCTACACCACCACCCTCTGGTTCGCCTAAGAAAAAACGCAGTAGTGTAACCGGCAGCGGTGCCGGCAGTCGTGGCCCAAGCCGTAGCGCTAGTCGTAGCGGTAGCCACAGCGGTAGTCATGGCGGTAGTCGCACTGCTAGTCGCAGCGGCAGCGTACGCGGCAGTATTGCATCACGTGCAGGTAGCATAGCAGCCACCTCGGTTGCTTCGGCTGCAGCATCCATTGCATCTGGTTCGCATGGCGCTATTGAAGTAGCAGCGGCAACGGCAGCAGCTGTGGCATCACCGCAAACCTCAGTCAAGTCGGTACGCAGTCAACCGTCAATAAAGTCGTCTTACTCTAAACATAGCGCATCGCCACCAATGATGAAAAGTCCACCGGAGGGCGATCGAGCACCGGTGATGCCATCGCCACCAACAATGCGCTCACCACTTCTATTAAAGAGTCCACCATTAATGCATAGTCCACCGAAGGTGACCAGTCCACCGAGAGTGTATAGTCCACCGTTGGTAGGTAGTCCACCTACGCGCAAAACGGATGCTGGAGATTTGAAAAGAGAAGAGGAAGAAAAGCAAGCAAAGGGTGCAGCTGCAAGGTAAGTGCGCCATAACCTTTTATTACCTTCCTATATGTATATTGAATTTATTATAAAAATGGGAAAATCACTTTTGGCGAAATGAAGATGGAAGATATTGAATGCAAAATACAAATTTCAGTAAATCATGCAAGGTTATTGTTTGGAGCGAGTTGTCAAAACAAATACGACTACTTTTTTTTCGTGTTTCAAAAAAATCATAATGTTGTTTTTTTTTTTTAAATAACTTTGGGAAGTTTACTAATAGAATGTTCATGTTAAAGGTAATGAAAGTTGTTATCATTTACAACATACCCGTGAAGTTTCAAGAGTGTGCCACCAAGTTAAAAAAAAGTGGCAGCATGCAGAATATCTGGTGTAGCTATTTTGTAATTTTTGAAATCTAATGATTTTTTCTTTTTTTGAAGTTTAAGTTACTTCAAAATTTTAACACTAAACGGTGAAAATATTCTTCTTGCCCAGACGAACCAATCACGAGTAATGAAACTAGTGTGCTACAAAAAAAAAAAATACATTGATTACACCGTGCGACAGTAAATTTTACACACAAAAAAAAATGAATATATTCGCAAAAATATAGGTAAATTGCAGTAAAACTGCGTACTTAGTTTTTCTCTCTGACGTCAGGATTTTTTTTAAAGGACTTTGAAGTTTAAAAAATATGATTATTTAAAAAAATTATTTAAACAATTGAGTGCAATGTAGGATAACAATAAGGATATCGTGTAAAAGAAAAAATTCTGTGTATCTATAAAAGAATAAATTTTTTGGTGCATAAGGACGAAAGGGTATAGAAAATGACCTTTACACATTTTGTCCTTAAATATCCTTGTAAATTTGCAATATTTTTTTTTTTATTAAATTATTGTTCGAGGACTAATATACGCATGACCTCATCAACGAATTTCGTCCTACAAATTTTATCAATTTAAAATAATAAAATTTATTTAAATTAAATTTCAAACCAAAAAAACCTTATTGTTTTTAAATTCTTCAGATTTTTCTCTCTCATTTGGTACCCATATTGTTATTCTACATTGCACTGAGTTTTTAAATAGTAATTTTTTGAATTAATCATATCTTTAAAATTTCAAAGTCCTTTGAAAAAAATTCTCACGTCAGAGTGAAAAACTAAAAACGCAGTTTTATTATATTTGGCCCATTGTTTCGTGAGTATATGGATTCTTTCGTGTGTTTTGAAATTTTTTTGTTTGGTCGCACGCTGTTATAAGATTACGATGCTTTGGAAACAAAAATTCCAAATTTACAATTCATTCTAAAATTGTTATCTACATGAAGAAATTAATGTATATGTATATTCGTCGAGAATACTAAAGAAAAATATTTCAAGTCAATATTTAATTATTTTTTTAATAATATGGCTTTTAAGTTAAAGCGTGCGAGTAAACATGTTGTCTGCCTATGTATGGAGCTACGGGGCGCATACGTTATACACGCGCTACGAGGCTATGAGCACGAGTTGTTATTTTTAAATTTTTTAGTATATCTTTTTTAAGCTTTCATTTAAGTACAATTTCACGCTGGAATCTTGTTCTTTATGAAAAACTGCAGATAATGCATTCTCTAAGATAAGTGTGCCACCATTTTCGACCAAAAACACGTTCTTGTCGAAAACTGTAACAACTCGTGAGATTTGCTCATATGAATGTATGTGTGTATATACAATATGTCCTTTGGTTGGAAACTTTGAGAAAATTTCGTTTTTATACAAATACCCGGAAGCAACTTTTACTTACTTTAATACAGATGATTGTAGTTAGATAGGATTTAATTTATTAGACTACACGTAAATATACTATGTACATACATGAGTGTATATACACATATAACATTGTAAAGAAGAGTGGTGAAACGGTTGCAGAAGCGGGTTAAAGCGCAATCTATTTATAAAACACACATAGGTATGTAAGTATGCGTGTATGTATGTACATACATGTTGAGTCGACTGCATGCAAGTGCAACAGCATGCAAAAGTACTTGTATGCATTAAATTGCATGTGCATTGCCATGCAGTGGTGACGTATTCGAAGTCATTGTCCTGTTTGCAAACAGTCATGGCATGACATGGCCTTTTTCCACTCTAACACTTGTTTGTATAAACTACACACTGATGTACTACATATATATCTACATACATACATACATAAATAGTTGCTGCAACTACTTGCATGAATGTCATTATTTATTAATGTAATGGAAGAAAAAAGTAATGCGGAAGAAATTATAGAAATGTGAGGTTGAAATTAGAGGCAGAAAGGATAGCGAGATTATACTACATACATACATAGTAAGGCAATAGGTACATAAATATATATGTATGTATGTAGATCAGACTGCATCACTCCCCATAAAAAAAATCGGTAATGTTTTCCATTGTACGTATAAAATCTATTATATTCTAAGACTTGCGCCAAAATATTTAAAGATTTATGTGAACGGGATCGATTTGAAAATACCTACGAAAATTTAGTTTTTTATGAATAAAAATAGTTTCTTAAGTATTCTTTGGAAAAATCACCTCAGATGGCACCATTGGAAAGCTATTTTCTCATCCTGTTTATTATTATTTGTTAATAAACTCATTCAAAGTATGAAAGAGAAAGGCAAGGTGAACGAGCGTCATTCCAAGTTGAATTATTATGTGTTGATATTTGCAAATTGGAACTTGAAGGAGTTTCTGTGCAAAGAAATAAACAGGGTGAGAAAACACCTTTCCAATGATACCTCACAAGTATAGTTTTGGTCCTGTTATTCAAGTTTTTTTTTTTTAACCAATCTTTGAAAAAAGTTGAAAAACAGCATTAAATTTCTCATTATTATGATTCCGTAGAAAATTTGTTTAAAATATTTTTATGCAATTTTTTCAGCTTAAACTGTTCTATCATGTGGGGCGACTTTTTTGAAAAAATCCTTTAGTGAACAATTTTTTATTCATAAGAAACTCCCATTTTTGGAGGCATTTTCAAATCTGTACAGCTCACGTAAATCTTAATATTTTTCCGAAATATTTTAGTGGAAGTTTTCATATTAAATAAATTTTTTAGTCCCGGTGGAAAAACTGTCACTTTTTTGGTGATGCAGTCTAATGTACCTATGTTTTTATAACTTGTGCCATTGATTCTTGACAAACCTTTTATAAAGACACATCTGCATTAAGGTGGTTTACCTTCGATACAAAAAAGTAATTATATCTACTCTTTTAGTATGGTTTCGGCCATAACTAAATTGCTCTGAAAATCGTATACTCCATGGGAAATAGTTGTATTGGAATTTTCTCTGCGAAATGGTTTTATTATTTCATTTTTTATTTTTTGAATTTCATTTATTAATTAAATTTTTTTGTTTTATTTAATTGTATTTTATTTTAGATATTCTTTTATTTTGCCGTTCCGTAGAACAGCCATATAAAATACCCAACTTTATGGATTTTGTTAATAAAAAAAATTTTTGTTTGGAACTTAGGACTACTTGAGAAGTAAAAGAATTTTTAAATTACATTTACAACCGGTTCAAAAACCACATTTCCAATACATTTCGATCGTTGGTAAATTAGTTGTTAATTATAATAAATAAATGCTATTGGAATTTCCGTTAGTTATTCGAACCAAGTGCGGACAGGATCTTGAACGATATTTATGCCCCAGAAGAGAGCTCTAATTTTATTAGTTTACACAAAAAAAAAAAAAATACTTAGTTCAAAAAGTGTTTTGTAGTCCATTGCATACTCAGAATCTTGCGGGGAAATCTAATTAAAAAAGCTAGAAATTTTTTCGAATTTTTGCTGATTTTTTTAGAATATTGCATAAAGTTTAAAACACGGGGTTTGTTGAAGAATGAACTATATTTTTATAAAAAAATAACCAAAATCAAATTACAACAAAAATAATATGTTAAAACGTGTCAAAATATGGTGCGGCTATAATTATTTCGGCCAATGTATATTGAAAAATAAAATGCTTTTCTGCCGAAAAAATTTATCTTTTTACTCAAAATGGCAGTAGGTATTTAAATTACAGGAAAATTTTTACTTAAAATAACGCGATCTATGTACAAAAAATATGTAAAAAATTTAAACTTTAATTAATTTCCGCTCTTTCAGCGATTTGCTTTGGTTATCAGCAATTTTCTAAAATCAAATTAAATAAACCATCACATTTACAAGTCGTGTGTAAACAATAGCAAGCAAAGTCGACAGATAATCGCATTAAAACAATAGAAAAGCACAGTTGCACATATATACATATACATACATAGCAACAATCAGCGGATGGATATGAGGTCGCCGTATCAAAACCACAACAATATTGGCGTTAATTCACGCCAACTTTTCTTTTGTCGCTTAAGTCAACAGTGTCGTGTGGGTTTGTGTGCGTATTGTGACATACATACATACATATGTATGTACATACGCTCATATGCCATAATCATAGCTTATTTAGTGGCGCACAAACAAGCGTAGTGTGCGTGGGGAAGTGTTTATGTGTGTGTACGCTCTGCATTTCCTTTGCCTTTGTCTGGTGGAGTTCGATGCGAGGTGAAAGTGTTGGCGCGCCGCAGAAAAAAAACACAAAAGCCATAATCCGTTGTCATCCGCATACCCCTCACACTCACTCACCGCCCTTTCCACTTGCCATTACAGCCGGCGATTTGCCAAAGCGCAGACGATTTTTATGAGTTCTTTGTTTTGCAGGCGTGTTGTGCTTCCTTCGCCTATTCGCAATGTGAGACCACCCCAATAAGCAGACCACCCCCTCACCCCCATTTTTCCAAACGTCAGTTATTTTTGCTTTATGTCGACATCGTTTTTTTTTGTGTTTTTTGTTTTAGGAAATTGGAGTTTCAAAACAAAATGCAAATCCGCTTGGCAGCACTGGCGCCCCACAACCTCTTCCCCCAAATGTGAGGGGGGAGTGAGTATATCCGCCCGCATGTTTAACTGCATCGAGTCGCACATTTTGCCCTCGCATGCTTCGACGCAATATTGTTTTGAAAACATTCAAGCCGAAATGCCGAAACATACTGACGTACATACATACGTAAAGGGAAAATTTGCAGCCCGCAAGTATTCTTGCGCGCGTATAACACATTTTAGCTTGATTTATGTGCTTCCAACCTTAATGTTTAGCTCGGCATTTCTTTGGACAACGAACAACTTATGACTCCTTCGACTTTAAGTTACATACATGCTCGTATTTTGTGTTGTTTTACGCTTTATGATTGCTCTTTGTTGCGCACGTTCTTTGGATACCATTTGTGTTTTGTCGGCACATGTGTGTGTTGTATGTATGTGTGCCAGAATGGCAGTTAATAACTTTTTCTGCCCATTCCAGCCTGTGCATGTGGGTTATTTTGGGGTTTGTGTATGGGACAAATTTGCATATAAAACATTTAAGAGGGAAAGTATGAAATTAATATAAGATAAATGTAGTATGTGAGCTGTCGCCTTTTGACAATTCCCGTTAGAGCTATAAAACTAAGTAATAAGCAAAAGCGCAATTTGTTGTCTTCTTAAAGCTGCCGGAGCCGAAGCAAAGCTGTTGTTACGTTACTTTCGAATGCGATTTCCAAACTCTTTAAAAATGTTCACGTCAGCAGCACTAATTAATGAACATTTTACTAAAAGCGCAATTAAGAAGTATGTCAGAAAAGTTTTCTTATTCTGGTGGGGTAAAGAGACACTCAAAGCTGTTCGCCTACTTTGAAGGTACATATAAACGCTCAATCTTTTATGGGCTGCATCTTAAAAATCTGGCGAGGCCGAATAACTGGGTTTTTGCCCTTGGTATGAAAGAGGCTTATGCCGAGCTTCCATCTAGAAGCCGGCTTTGCTTGAAAAATTACGGCATGAAGAGGTCGAACCTCTCAAATAATCGTATAATCAGCAATAAATTGCTTCACCCGGACGTTAATAGACTTAGATACGAACTTCTTAGTTGTAAAAGACCAATGCCACCCCAGGTAAAGAGTGCCAGGACGTCTAGCGTCTAGCTTTAAGCTCAAACCGCTTCCGAACTGGGGGGAATCGGCACATAAACGGTGGGAGGTTTAGCGGGCTAAAGTTTTACACTGATGGTTTTTGGGGTTAGGCTTTCGATCATTCCTCCTCTGTAAAAAACAGATCTCAGGAATAGAAGAGATGTCTTTTTGGCAATATGTTGGTGGGAATTTCTAAATCATGATCAGAGGACGGGAAGTCCAGAGAATGGATTCCCTTACCTTTATAAATGAACAAATGCAATTATTTATGAACATGTCGCTGAGCATTACATTCCATTAGGTAGAGGGCCAACTTCTTACGCATGTCAGGCCGAGACCAACTATCTGACCACAACCAAGCTTGTGAAGTAATATTCTTACACTATCCAATTCGTCGCAGAAAAGAATGCAAATGTAAGATGGAGACAACCAGAGTTAGACTTCTTTACACATGTAAGTCCCACAGAATAATGTTGCTTCGGGAAATGAAAAAGTGGAAGAGTGCGTGAGTCCGAGATTCCTGCTCCCACAAGTTGAGGAAAAGCTTAGAGTGCATACGGTGCTTCGCAATCGTCCTGAATATCGCGAGATGAGCAGAATATTATTTAAAAGTGAAAAACCGCCTCATTGGCCACATGGCTGTCAGGTTCAGAGCTAAGTAAATATAATGACTTCCGCAAACGAGGTAAAAAAACAAGGAAGACTCAGAGTCCAAATATCTCGCGCATTACGATGAGAGTGATTCGGATTTCAGTGAATCATTTATTTATCGGCCGCTGTGGCTGAGCTGTTAAGAAAGAGGTGTGTACTAAACACTATAAGGCTTGGGTTCGATCGCCGGTCGGGGCAATATCAACATTAGAAAAAGTTTTGCTAAGAAGAAGCTTCTCATAAAATCCATTTACCATTCGTAGGCAGTGTAAAACTGTAGGTCCCTTCTACCATTCAGTCCCGCACCACAAATTGTAGGAGAAGCTCAGTCAAACAAAGAAAAAGTGGCGGTTGTTCGACCGGAGTATACAATTTATTACAGGTTAAGATTTCAGCCAAAACATTTCGGAAAAATATCAAGATTTACTTGAGCTGGACCGATTTGAAAATATCTTCAAATAAACCATTATTTTGATTCCGTTGATAAAAATTTTCAAAATTTTTATGCACCTGATGTAAAACTCGAATCTTGTAGAAATTATCAAATTGCAAATAGCAATAGTTTTCCGAAATATTTTGCCTTAGGTAAAAAAATATAATAACTTTTATAGTTCAGATGGAAAAACAGTACCGATTATTTTTTTGTAAGTACACTGATGCACCCTAATGCACATATTTGAGTATATTTTCATATATAAACTCTGCTTATTGTTTCACTCACACTAATCATTTTTGTTTTTGCAGACTTTAAAAAGCCCAACTGACCCAAATTCCAAATGTTGTGGTTGCTGAAATTTTCTGCAAGAATCCATTACTCGCACACATCCAGTTCATGGATGTGCTATAAGGTTGTAAATGTTAATTACCCTTTCATTACTTGAATTCTTTAAGCGACTTATAAATTTTTAATTGCTATGGAACTATGGAAACTTCAACTTCTTCCCTTATTTGTACACTTACTCTCGCCAAACGCTAGCGCATTGGTGATTTCGAGTATGTACATAATTATACTATGTTGCAACTTGCAACTACGCACTAACCCCATACCTCTGCTGGGGCAGGCATTAAGTTGGGGTCTCTGGTAAGGGATGAAAGCATTTAAATGTCATTAAAACAACTTTAGCATATGTCGAATTCTGCCAACATGTTGCTTGCTACCCCCCCATTTGCGACTGTGCGCCAATGCTTGTAACCATAAAAACATAGAAAAAATGCAAGGAATTAAGTGCCCGCTGCGCAATAAAGCAACTCACAAGCGAAACAACCACTAAGCTGGTGCCTGCGGCAGATGAGCGGATGGGCTGCGACGGGCTGAAGGGGTTTAACTGTGTGTAGTAGCTTTGCGCATATAAACTCTTAAGTTGTAGAGCTAAATCGTGTAAATGTTATTGCAACAATCGTTTCAAATTCTTTGCTTATACTTACTTGCGCAGATACACTACGTACTTACAAATGTAAGGATAACTATTGTGACTGCTTTGCAAAGAAACAAGAATCGGCTAAGCTAAAGCTCAAAGTGAAAGGATAAAGGGAAATAAATACTACATATGTATGTATGTATGTTTGTAAGACTCGGAAAAAATAATAAAATTCGCTCCTCTATTTTTTTTATTACATCCTTCATATACATACATACATATATGTAGGTACATACATATGTAGACATTGACATATGTACGACCATATTTACATCGCAATAAAACCAAAGAGAAATCACTCCACCATTGCTTGATTGCCGACTGATTGCTGGCTGGTGATGCAGCATATCGCGGTGGCAGCTTGTTAAATTGCACAAATGACTGGCTCTGGCAAGATAACTGAGCAACTGTTGACAGACTGCTTAGTCAATTTGCTGCACGTCATTTAAATGCTTGAAACGCTGGCGTACAGCATACATTTATAATTTTTGAAATGTCAAATTTAAAATTTTAAGTTTAAAGTGTATAAAAATTAATGCGCACGGGGTCAATTTGGAAATTGAGTATCGGCTTATGGCCTGTCAAATAAAAGTCCACTGGAAAACCGCTTCGGAAGCACATCATTTTCACTTAAAGGTCGCCTATCTACCCCACATAAATGTTTGCTGGGTTATCTCACCACCAAGTAAATATAGAAAAATACGTACATACGAATGTACGCGAACGTATTTGTCAAGCGACGATTGAAGTTAATTTGAAAACGTATTCGCGCACACTTTGTCGCCCGCAGCGGAGTTACATAGCTGCATGAAATGTGGCAGCAGAAGGAGCAACAGCAGGACTGTAAATTCTGCATGATTGCACTTTGCTTTGCTTTGTAACATTAGTTTGCGGGAGTTATAACGGCGTTTTGCTATGGTTTCATATTATTTACCCTCTATTGGCAGTGACTTGACTCTGTCTGCGTAAAGGTATAAAGCTTTAGTGATTTCTTGCAGAAAGTTTGGTGCAGTACGGGTATGACGGCAGTGTAAAACCCTTAGAGTAAGTTTCCAGGGACGAAAAATAATACAAATAATTAAATCAGAATACTTCATACTTAAGAATAAAATTCTTTTACTTTCATAAAACAGCTAGACGATTTTTCAACAATTTTGGGCCTTTGGCCGGTTTGTGTCATAAAAGGTGCTAATTTTTTAATCGTAAGATATTAATCGATTAGGTTGTGTAAACTTTCTGTTATCATGGACGTACTTTTTCGCAAACAGTTGCCACCTGTTAAAAAATTTAATAAAAATTAATTAAAAAGCTTTTGAAAAGGCTTAATTTTTTACCTACATGTAGGAGGGTTGCCACCTGTTCAAAAAATTAAATTCAACTTAAATTTAGGCGAAGGGGTAATTAAAATATTTATAATAATTTGGTTGTCAGACGAAAGAGATTTAAAAAGTTTACGTCTGAAAATATTTTGAAGATGGTTGCCATCTGTTTGACAAGTCGAATTTACTCAACTTATACACAAGTTGAAATATTAAAAAAACGGGTGTTAAAAACCTTTAGTTTGAACCTTTAGAATATTTTTGAGGTGGTTTAAGAGGGTTGCCACCGATTTAAAAATTCAAATTCAAATTATTTAATGAGTTAAAGGAATTATTAAAATATGAGCATAGAGCGAAATGACTCTGAAAAGGCTAAATTTTCTGAGCTATATTTAGGAAGGTTGCCACATGTTTGAAAAATCAAATTCAATTTTATTTATCAGTTAATTGAAATATGTATCACAATATGAGGCGGAAGGGATTTAAGAGGTTGGTTTGAAAATAATTTTGAAGAGAGTTGCCATCTGTTCGAAAAGTGGAATTTAGTTAACTTTAGTTTGACAATATTTTTTGATTAGGTTTGCCCCATTTTCGAAAAGTTATACCCATCTAACTAAGTACGTAAATATAAAATACCCGAAGTAATTTTTTGTGAAGGTCAAATTAAAGTATCTGTGTAAAGGTCTGTGTATGTACAATAAGGTTTTATTTTTTTAAGTTAGATCTTTTTTTTAGCGGTAAAGGGTGATTTTAAATTTAAAAAAATCGACAGCATGCGCGACCTCTCTTCACTCAAAAACGACTGGACGGATTTAGATGAAATTTGCCACACACATCGTAATCACAAATATATGCCACTCACATGTTGACAAGTTTTGACTATTAATTTCTTTATTATTTATTAAACTGTTTTTATAAAAGTATAGTTTATTCTTTAATAAAAACCGTTTAAATGCATGTTTAAAACTTTGTACAATATCAAAAGAAAAAAAATCAACAAACTATAGGAAAAATTTCGAGATTTTTAATTATGTAGATTTCTTAGAAAGGTTTTGAGTATGCAGTTTTATGGCCCATTTTAGTGCAATGAATTTCATTATCTGCATACAAAACAAAATTTTCGAATATATACATTCCAGCCGTCATACCAACCGAAAAATTCCTAATTTAATTTTCACTTCATATTGACGGTTGATTGCTACTGTTTTCTGTCGATTTAAATTCAAACACAAGTCACTCTGTCCACTCTCCTTCCGCCTTTCTTCTTCCTCGTTCTCGTCCTTCTTTGCCTGACCTCCTAACGACCTTTTAAAATGGGTTTAGCATGTATGGTGGGTGGTGATGCCTCACTGTCTGATTACCGCATGCTGTTTGAAGTTTGACGTTTGAATAGCTAAGGTTTGACGGTGTCGAAATTCAACAAAACTCAATTTAAACAGTTGACGTCTATTAAATACTTACATAGATGGATATCATAAAGCTGAGCGGTTAAGGGTGTGTATGGTACATAATGTGATGGGTAGAGACACCGGGATTCGGCATTTTACCTACCAGACTGACTCTTACTTTCACTTTCACTTGTCCGCTTTTATTGATTCACCCTTAAATGACGCACAACATCCTGTTGATTCGTCTCTTCTTTCACTTATTTCGAGACCTGCCTGCTTGAGCAGGTAGAACTGTTTTGGCGGCTCCGTCGCTGTAGCGGTTGGTAGTAATAATTTGCTGTAAGCGATTAAGGTGTCAGTGCATTCACATTGTACATAGAACATGCCAACAATGTCGGCAACATTCCAATAAGTTTGTTTATGTAACTCATACGCCCTGTATATCTTCTAATGGCATGAACTCAAAGTCGCTCGTTTCGATAAGCTTTGTCATAATTCAAGGCATTGCGGCATCAACCCTAGCGTGCGTCGCGCCGAAAAAAAAAAAAACAAAACACACCCATAACTGATTGTATTGCTGTGTTGCGTGTTGGCGATGAGTTGTTTGTGTCCACCCTTCTAATCGCTTATAATCACTTCCAAGCTTTGTTGAGCTGTCACCAGGATTTTTTTCGTGCCAAGAGTCGCCTGGTCGGTCATGCTCAGCAACATGTTTGTACATATAAGTATGTATGTATGTAGCAAT
>NW_023458556.1:28034431-28039279 GCF_013731165.1 Rhagoletis pomonella
TGTACTCATGCATAGACATGTACTACTTAATACATACATACATATTTCTGTAATTTCAGTATAGAAGTAGGTAGAATTCTTTCAGCAACATCTTAATGATACAACTTCGCTGCAAGTACTGCAACGATTGCTGCAGCTGCAAATATGTATTTATGTACTTCTGTTGCTGTTGCTTCTTCTTCTTGCCTCTGTTGCATTATTTAGTTGTAGTGCACTTGATGCAACATAAACAGCTACAATATCAGCAACAACAACAACAACAAAACAACACTAATGCCAAAGGCGATAGAGTTGCAATGGGTAAAGCAACGCGCCTTTTAAAAAAACTCGCTCCAGTTGCGCCGCCGTTGCGTATACGTAATATGGCTGGCGGAATAGGCATACATACTCGTACATGCGTACATACATACACCTAGTTTGCATTTGTAAATCCTTCAGGCTTTTGCAATGCTTCATGCCTTTAGAAATTGCAATTGCCGCATACTCTACTATTTCTTGCTTCTACTATTTGTATCTGTTACAGGTATTTCTACAGGCTTCTTTCCATCTTACTTGCCTTCCAACGCCTTTTACAAAATGCTTGTTGCTCTGCCTGGATTTTGTTTAATTCCTCCTTTTCGTGTGCTTTGCCATTTTCTGCTTAGTTCGTTTGAATGCTTCCAGTTTAAGCTTCTGTGGCGCTATATTCGCACGTGATGTTTAATTAATGGCAGCGTTAAGTCAGTTATCGTTGCGTCTCTTCGACTTTCTTTTCTTTCGACTTTCCTTATTTGTTGACTACCTGCAACTTGTGGCTTAAGAAGTTTCTTTCAATAAGCAATGGTCACATGAAGACTAACTTTTTGTAATGGAAATTTTCTTAATTTGCAAATTAACGCTGATTATAGAGTTTGCAAAAGTTTCAGTGTGTAAGAAGTTTGGGGTACACTGCGATGCGTGATGATAACTTTTGCACCGATGCGTTTTTATATGCACAGGGCTACGAGTACACCACAATTTGCAGTGACTTACTTCTAAGCCTAGAAGAACCGCCCTAGTCTGGTTTACGCGGAAAGAAAAACTCCATTACTTGGAGTCCTGAACCTAAGTCTTTCCGAGAAATTTAAATATCGAACAAAGGTAATCGAGAACTGAAAGTTTTCTTACAGTCACGGAGAACTTTTAGTAAGACTTGGGGTCTGAAATCGGCTCTGGTACTTTGAGTGTTCACAGCTCCAGCCAGGCTGATCATTACGTATTCTTCCTTAGCACGATGGCGTAGAACCATAGCCGCACTCACGGTTTTAGTGGTAAACGGCCTGCAAAGGAATGTGTGTAGGTATTAAAAGGCTAGTTGAACCTCAGGTTACGCAGTGTAGGCATTAAGAGGTTCATGAATCCAGATAACCGGAATCGACGAGATCGACCCTGTAGAGGTGAAGCGGATCGACATAAAGTCTGAATGACATTATGTGTCCCTCACCCCACAAAACGAGGGCGGGACGATTAGACGCCGCTTGACTAAATTTGGAGCTGTAATGGTAACATGAGAAACACTGCTATCGTCAGCAAAAATCGTTTTTGTTACCATACATATAGTATGGTTTTTGACTAGATAAGAGTGGAGCGTAAGGTCTACCAGTGGGAAACTATAGAATATCGATATATGTAAGAAGGACCTGACGTTTGACGTTTGTCTGCCAAACGGTAGCAACATCTTTCAGGCTGATATTTTTGCTATAGAGAAGGCAGCCAATCTTCAACTAAATAACATTATCCAAGCCGGAAAAAGCACAATATTCGTCGATAGGTTAGCGGCTTTGAAAGCAATAAGATCCAGGGTACGGAAAACTGTCCCTCGTTGACCTCACTTGGCTATCTCAATGTGACTCTTTGCTGGGTCCCTGGACATTTATAAAAGAAAATGAGGTATCTAATGAACTGATTGCGAGATCATAATGGCCACGATTGCATAGGAAAAAGGCGGACATTCTTCTGAAACGCAACATATTTGAGCGTCACTGTACTCCACGGAAGGCGAATATCGACGAGTTCTCTTAACAAAAACTGCCGAAATGAGAATGACGGGGAATCGATTGGGCATGTCCGGGCCTGCAGTCGAGGCGACTCAAACCCCAGGGATCACGCTTTTTCACCTGTTCAATTAATATAGGCTACTTGCCGATCCGCTAGGTGGCGCCAAGATCGGTATATTAAGAAAATCTTTATGATTAGATTTTGCCCATTTGTATTCGGAACAGATGTATGTATGTATGAATATTGGGCATGCAATAAAAAGAGAATTTGGAAACAATTCAAAAAAAAATACCGCCTAGATAGCGCTGGAGATATAGTCCTAATAAGTTTAAATTCAGAACAGACTAAGTTAGCTTGGCACCGCTGGAGTCGAGATGTATATAGTCAATGTATTTGAGGAAATATTACTTGAGATTAATGATGGCCTATAGGTACTCAGGATGTGTAAGAGCAAATTGAAAACTTATATTTATAAATATTTATAAACGAACTGATTAGGCACATGACTCTGTAATGGAAAAATTTCACAAATTTCTTACCCCTTTCCTCCCCGAACTTTTTGACGTAGGAAAAAATATTTTGTATTTTAGTTAAAATATTCTTAAAAGTTGACAGTTTTAATGTATTTTTATGATTCGACATCGAATGAATATACTACATATGTTTCTAATAAGTATTCCTTTTTATCCACAACTGCTACTGACTAGCCCGCAGTCCCAAATTAGGAAAATAAAGTTTAGTATCCATGTGGCTACCATGGGCGGGAAAGGGTTAACATATAACAGAGTTTCCGCCTATTTCAAAAGGTAAAATCAATCAATTGATAAATTAAATTAAATATTACAATAATGTGAGTGCCGAAAGAAGGCGGTTCCAAAACGATTTATTTCTAAAATACTTTTAAAAATTTTAAATCGATTATGTTATAAGCTAATTAAAATATCACTACGAAAGCGGTTCAAAAACGATTGTTTACGAAAATATTTTTGTTAAAGTTAAAATCAATTTAATTTACAAGTTAAACTAAATAATTTAAGGTATCTAACGGGAGAGGTTTAATAATTTTAATCAGTTACTCTAATGACTTATTAAATACAATATGGATCTCAAACGAAAAATTTCTAAGAAAGCCTCATTACGAAAGTCTAATTTAATTTTAATGAACATTTGTAAAGTCGAATATCTTTCGTCTTTACAGCAAAGATTTTCCAGCTTTCCGAAATTTCAATATATTTGTTCTGCCGAAATCATAGTATACAGTTCTCAAGAAAAACGAAAAATTCATACATATAAAATTACGTTCAAGAAATGGAAAGGAAATTTTCTTCTATTAAAATTTCTTAAATCCGTTTATAGCTCTTCAAGAAAATTTGCAGCAAACGCAAATTACTTTTTCAAGCAACAAATATAATGAAAAAAAATTTTCCAGATTTTGCTTGAGAGCTTTATATTAAGCTTACGCTAAATGAAAAATAATAATGAGATATTGATATGAACATAAACTGTGTTGGTATAGGCTTTTATTTATTAAAACAATTTAAATTTTATTTATTTATTAAAAAAACTTAAAAAAATATAAATATATTGTACATATAAAAAGATTACCTACAAAAGTTGTTTTTTATACTGAAAAGCCAATTTAGTTGAAGCATTTTTTTTTTTATAAAACTTATTATTTTCGGTAATTAGTTTATTAATTTTTTGTTACATTTGAGATCTTATCGTTAGGCCAGGCGGAGCGGTAATTTATTTTTAACATTGACCGTCTTTTTTACCCTACTTGTATAATAAATTGTTAAAGTGTGATCTAAATTAAAACTTTAATATATTCCTCGAATCGTAGGCAACAAATCTTATCTTTGCTTATCGGCATCAAAGACACACCACGATAATGAAACGACATTAATTAAATTTAAACCGCAAGTGGCTGGAGCTTGTCTGGCCCACTCAAGCTCAAAACTGACATTTATAGTCTAGAGGGCTGCATGAATTCATTCAAAACGGCGTATGAATTATTCACATACAAAACGAATGAATGATTTTGGCTTCAAATATTTTTGAATTTGAGTGAATATGTGTCGATATTGCAATATTCAAAGAACGTCAAAATAAATTGAATTGAAATAAATGACAATTTTTTTTATGAATATCCAAAAAAAAATTGTCTATGCACATATGTACAAACATACATATGTATCTATGTATGTATTGCTGCACTCCTATTACAATACGAACAAACTTGTTTGTATAAAAAACAATGAGAGTTTGAATGATTTGAATGTTTTCCATTCATTCAATCACATTCTTCCATTTGCAAGTATAAAATTAAAAAAAAAAATGTATATTCATAACTTACAAAATTCCAAACGCTGAGTGTTCAAATCTACTGTACTCTGTTTGAACGAATTCATGCAGCTCTCTATTATATACATGTGTATGTATGTATGTACATTAGGTATACCTAAATATTTGGTCTATACATACACATACATATATTTATGTTTGCACATGTATGGCGTGCAATAAATAATATGCAAATGAACACAGCTGCAACCACACTAATTAAGTAATCACTAGTCGAGACATTTTTCACTCATTATAACACAAATTAAATGGCTAGCATGATGAGAGTCACCAGAACCGTATGTACATATGTATGTATGTATACATAGAAATGCATACCTACAGCAGGGAGAAGAAAGGCGAAGCAACAACAGGGAATAAAGAATTATGCAAATTTTAAGGTAAACATAGCTACGCACACAAAAAATCAGTAACTACGACAATTGCTACATACATACATACTTATATGTACAAACATGTTGCTGAGCA
>NW_023458556.1:28039379-28046278 GCF_013731165.1 Rhagoletis pomonella
TGCTCAGCAACATGTTTGTACATATAAGTATGTATGTATGTAGCAATAGTCGTAGTTACTGATTTTTTGTGTGCGTAGCTATGTTTACCTTAAAATTTGAATAATTCTTTATTCCTTGTTGTTGCTTCGCCTTTCTTCTCCCTGCTGTAGGTATGCATTTCTATGTGTACATACATATGTACATACGGTTCTGGTGGACTCTCATCACGCTAGCCATTTAATTTGTGTTATAATGAGTGAAAAATGTCTCGACTAGTGATTACTTAATTAGTGTGGTTGCAGCTGTGTCCATTTGCATATTATTTATTGCACGCCATGTATGTGCACACATAAATATGTGTTTGTATGTATAGACCAAGTATTTAGGTATGCATGTACATAGATACATACATATGTATATAATAGAGGGCTGCATGAATTCATTCAAACAGAGTACAGTAGATTTGAACACTCAGCGTTTGGAATTTTGTAAGTTATGTATATAAATTTTTTTTTTAATTTTATACTTTCAAATGGAAGAATGTGATTGAATGAATGGAAAACATTCAAATCATTCAAACTCATGTCGGTAATTTTTTTTCTACAAACAAGTTTGTTCGTATTGTAATAGGAGCGCAGCAATACATACATAGATACATATGTATGTGTGTACATATGTGCATAGAATTTTTTTTTTGGATAGTCATAACAAAAATTTGCAATTTTTTCAATTCAATTTATTTCCACGTTCTTTGAATATTGTAATGTCGACACATATATAAGAACAGGTATTCCCTCAAATTCAAAAAAATTTGAAGCCAAAATCATTCATTCGCTTTGTATGTGAATAATTCATACGCCGTTTTGAATGAATTCATGCAGCCCTCTAGTATATAAATGTCAGTTTTGAGCTTGAGTGGGCCAGACAAGCTCCAGCCACTTGCGGTTTAAATTTAATTAATGCCGTTTCATTATCGTGGTGTGTCTTTGATGTCGATGAGCAAAGATAAGATTTGTTGCCTACGATTCGAGGAATATATTAAAGTTTTAATTTAGATCACACTTTAACAATTTATTATACAAGTAGGGTTAAAAAGACGGTCAATGTTAAAAATAAATTACCGCTCCGCCTGGCCTAACGTTACGATCTCAAATGTAACAAAAAATTAATAAACTAATTACCGAAAATAATAAATTTTATAAAAAAAAAAAAATGCTTCAACTAAATTGGCTTTTCAGTATAAAAAACAACTTTTGTAGGTAATCTTTTTATATGTACAATATATTTATATTTTTTTAAGTTTTTTTAATAAATAAAAAAAATTTTTTAAAATTAACAAATAAAAATTTAAATTGTTTTAATAAATAAAAGCATATACCAACACAGTTTTTGTTCTTATCAATATCTCATTATTATATTTCATTTAGCATAAGCTTAATATAAAGCTCTCAAGCAAAATCTGGAAATTTTTTTTCATTATATTTGTTGCTTGAAAAAGTAATTTGCGTTTGCTGCAAATTTTCTTGAAGAGCTATAAACGGATTTAAGAAATTTTAATAGAAGAAAATTTCCTTTCCATTTCTTGAACGTAATTTTATATGTATGAATTTTTCGTTTTCCTTGAGAACTGTATACTATGATTTAGGCAGAACAAATATATTGAAATTTCGGAAAGCTGGAAAATCTTTGCTGTAAAGACGAAAGATATTCGACTTTACAAATGTTCATTAAAATTAAATTAGACTTTCGTAATACCTTAAATTATTTAGTTTAACTTGTAAATTAAACTGATTTTAACTTTAACAAAAATATTTTCGTAAAAAATCGTTTTTGAACCGCTTTCGTAGTGATATTTTAATTAGCTTATAACGTAATCGATTTAAAATTTTTAACAGGTGGCAATCCCCTTAAAAGTATTTTAGAAATAAATCGTTTTGGAACCGTTTTTTTCGGTACTCGCATTGTTGTAATATTTAGTTTAATTTATTAATTGATTGATTTTAAAGGCGGCAACTCTGTTATACGGTAATTGGTAAGAAATTTGTGAAATATTTCCATTACAGAGTCATGTGCCTAGGCAGTTCGTTTATATGTACAAATATTAGCCTTCAATTTGCTCTTACACATCCTGAGTACTTATAGGCCAACATAAATCTCAAGTAATATTTCCTTACAAGTAATAAATACATCTCGACTCCAGCTGCACCTAGCTAACTTAGTCAGTTCTGAATATAATCTTAATCGGACTATACCTCCAGCGCTATCCAGGCGGCCTTTTTTCTGCGATTTTTGATCAAATTCTCTGTTTCTTGCATACCCAATATACATACAACATACATACATATATACATACATACATATGTTCTGAATACATATGGGCAAAATCTAATCATAAAGATTTTTTTAATATACCGATCTTGGCGCCACCCAGGTTGAACAGGTGAAAAAGCGCGATCCCTGGTGTTTGAGTCGCCTCGGCTGCAGGCCCGGACATGCCCAATCGATTCCCCGTCATTCTCTTTCGGCAGTTTTTGTCAAGAGAACTCGTTGATATTCGCCTTCGTAGCAGTACAGTGACACTCAAATATCTTGCGTTTCAGAAGAATGTTTGCCTTTTTCCTATGCAATCGGGGCCATTATGATCTCGCAATCAGTTCATTAGATACCTCATTTTCTTTTATAAATGTCCAGGGATCCAGCATAGAGGCACATTGAGATAGCCAAGTGAGGTCTACGAGGGACAGTTTTCCGTACCTTGGATCCAATTGCTTTCAAAGCCGCTTACCTATCGACGAATATTGTGCTGTTGCCGGCTTGGATAGTGTTATTTAGTTGAAGATTGGATGCCTTCTCTATAGCATAAATATACGCCTGGAAGACGCTGCAAATGTTTGGCAGACAAAAATACTGACTGGTCGGAGGGTCCACCTTAGACCTACGCTCCACTCTTATCTAGTTAAAAACCATGCACGTAGGTGATCTTTTATGCTGAACATAGCAGGAAGCTACGCCAGTGCTTGTGCTCGCATATTCCAGTTTTAAGATGTCCGTGTTTCTCATGTTACCATTACAGCACTCAATTTAGTCGAGCGGCGTCTGTTCGTCCCGCCCTCGTTTTGTGGAGTGAGGGACACCTCCTGCCATTGAAACTTTATTTCGATACGCTTCATCTCTACAGGGTCGACTTTGTCGTTTCCGGTTGTCTGGATATCTGCTGTATTTTTTTGACCCTTTCATGAACGGGCAGTTAGATCTCCCTTTTTATATGTAATACATTCTTTTGCAGGCCGTTTAACACTAAAACCGTGGTTGCGGCTATGGTTCTAAATACGCCACTGTGCTAAGGAAGAATACGTGATGATCAGCCTGGCTGGAGCTGTGAATACTCAAAGTACCAGAGCCGATTTCAGATCCCAAGTCTTACTAAAAGTTCTCCGTGACTGCTAGACAACTTTCAAAGCTCGATTTACCTCTGCTCTGTATTTAAATTTCTCGGAAAGACTTCGGTTCAGGCATCCAAGTATCGGAATTTTTCTTTCCGCGTAAACCAGACTATCGTTATTCTTCTACACTACAAAGTCACTACAAAGTGCAGTTTACTCGTATATAGTGGCCGTGAGCATATAAAAACGCATCGCAGTGAACCCCAAACTTTTTTCACACTGAAACTTTTGCAAACTCTATAATCAGCGTTAATTTGCAAATTAAGAAAATTTCCATTACAAAAAGTTAGTCTTCATGTGACCATTGCTTATTGAAAGAAACTTCTTAAGCCACATGTTGCAGGCAGTCAACAAATAAGGAAAGTCGAAAGAAAAGAAAGTCGAAGAAACGCTCAACGATAACTGCCTTAATGCTGCCATTAATTAAACGTCACGTGCGAATATAGCGCCACAGAAGCTTAAACTGGAAGCATTCAAACGAACTAAGCAGAAAATGGCAAAGCACAGAAAAAGGAAGAATTAAACAAAATCCGAGCAGAGCAACAAGCATTTTGTAAAAGGCGTTGGAAGGCAAGTAAGATGGAAAGAAGCCTGTACAAATACCTGTAAGAGACAAAAATGGTAGAAACAAGAAATAGTAGAGTATGCGGCAATTGCAATTTCTAAAGGCATGCAGCATTGCAAAAGCCTGAAGGATCTACAAATACAAACTAGGTGTATGTATGTACGAGTATGTATGCCTGTTCCGCCAGCCATATTACGTATACGCAACGGCGGCGCAACTGGAGCGAGTTTTAAAAGGCGCGTTGCTCTACCCACAGCAACTCTATCGCCTTTGGCATTAGTGTTGTTTTGTTGTTGTTGTTGTTGCTGATATTGTAGCTGTTTATGTTGCATCAAGTGCACTACAACTAAATAATGCAACAGAGGCAAGAAGAAGAAGCAACAGCAACAGCAACAGAAGTACATAAATACATATTTGCAGCTGCAGCAATCGTTGCAGCACTTGCTGCGAAGTTGTATCATTAAGATGTTGCTGAAAGAATTCTACCTACTTCTATACTGAAACTACAGATATATGTATGTATTAAGTAGTACATGTCTATGCATGAGTACAACAAACATATTTACCCATATACATACATACACCTGCGTTCAACTAAATATAACCGAAATTCAAAATGATATTGTTTGCATAGTATGATTATTTTTTTATTTTTAATAATTTTCATTCAAAATTCAATCTGTAACAGAAACCACAATAAAAAAACTTTCAAAGCTTGCAAAAATTGCAAAAAAAAATTAATCAAACTTCAAAAAAGTGTCATCAAAATTTCCAAATTTTTAATCAGAATATTTAGAAAATTTTTGGATATGCAGTTCTGTAGCCCATTCAATTGTAGTCTAAGAAAGTGCAAGTGTCAAGTCGTTAAAAATTACCGTTGATTTTTTAAATTTTTTTTTGTGGAAGGTGTTGCGGATTTTTCCATATATCAGAAATGTGTAACACCCTCTACAAAAAAAAAATTCTAAAAAATCAACGGTAATTTTTAACGACTTGAGGCTTGCACTTTCTACAATTGAATGGGCTACAGAACTGCATACCTGAACATTTTCTAAATATTCCGATTAAAAATTTGGAAATTTCGATGAACATTTTTTGAAGTTTGATTAATTTTTTTTTGCAATTCTTGCAGGCGTTGACGCTTTTATTATTGTGGTCTCTGTTACTGATTGAATTATATTTTAAATGAAAATGATAAAAAAAATTAAAAATAAACATAATTTCCAAACAATCTCATTTTGAATTTCGTTTCTAATCAGTTACACACAGGTGTACATACATATTTGGAAGCTGCTCTGTGCAATATACTCAAATATAAGTATAAATGCAGTTGTTAGTATATGTACATACATTAGGGCGGGTCGATATTTATGGAAGATTTTTCCGACTACGCACGTATAGCACAGAAGGATTCTACGTGTAATTCTAAGAAAATTTGTCGCAGTAAACATGTCTATAAAATAAATTTAATGTTTTTCAAATTGCAAAAATTAAGTTCTTGGCATTTTGTTGTAGTGTCGTTAAGTAGTGCTCAAAATTTTGTATAAAAATATATTGGAAGTGGTTGTTTGGTATGAGGAATCCATTTCTGCGTTTATCTTTTTCTTAAAACTTGCACCAGAGGGCGCAGCAGTGAAAATTTTCACATTTTCTTCGAAACTTATTTTAACAATTTGGCAAACTCCAAATTGATTTTAGACCCCTGGATGCTTAGGCAAATTTGTTCAGAATTACACGTAAAATCTTCCTATGCTATGTGCGCTTAGAAACAAAAAAAAAAAAATGACCCGCCCTAATAGATATATGTATATGTATATTTATCTAGTTTATTGTCGTAATTTTCCGTCTGCAACACTTAAACTGTGCTAAAAAACACCAGCAAACATCCCCAATATGCATTGTTGTGTTGACAGAATTGGAGTAGTGTTTTTGTAACTGCTGCGTAAGACTTCTGCTGGTGCGGTGTGTAACTGTTAATTGTTGGACGCATTCATGCGTGTGCGTGAATGTTTGTTTTGGATCTTCGCCCCAGAAAAACACTTGCAGTTTATTAACCCGAGGGTATTGCATCAGTTTCATGAATTGTATCCTGTTTAGTTATAGGAATGCAATATCTCAACTTGGTTGAATTGGTTCTGGTCCCAAACAAAATATTTTTTTTTATTTTCACTTTTATTTCAACATAGTCTGATTAAAAAAAAAATAACGATAAAAATAGAATATTTCATACAAAAAAAAAAATACAAAAAATAAAAGTAATCTTAAATCAATGCTTCGCACAAGGCAGACGCCCGCTTGCAGCCGCACGCACTGACGAACAGATGCTGCAGACTTCAGTGAGACTTTAAACCGAATAAGTCGGAGTGGTCCCACCGAAGCGCCCATTCTTTCTGCCGTGACTCAAAGCTCTACGCGGATTGGTTACGACATCTCGCAAATGGGTTCCTCCCGTTGCCCAGAGTGCGCGAACGAGGATGCAAGAGTCGGAATTGAGTTTAGCCGTGTTATACCTCATTACATTCCGGGATATTTAAATTACACTCACATACATACATACACATTTGCATGCTTAACTATTTGCCTTCTAGCTAAACATATCTGTAAAAATTCCACCTGACCAACTACATACATGCATACATATGTATGTATGCAACAGTTACATCTCTCTTATCCACTTAAGACTACCTCTCTAAAAAGTTTGACGCCCGCTACATAACTGCACTGGCTTAGAAGTCAAGGTGGATATATCTGTTTATATTTTATTGTATTAAAATTCTAAAGCAATCCAGTTGAAAACGTGATGATGCGTCTGGATGTTGCAGAAAATGCAATTCCTTTCTATGCAACGCCTACTCCAGCAAAACACTCCAGAAGTGCACGCAAATAAAAAGAAAATGGAAAAATAGAAAAA
>NW_023458556.1:28046378-28047843 GCF_013731165.1 Rhagoletis pomonella
TTTTTCTATTTTTCCATTTTCTTTTTATTTGCGTGCACTTCTGGAGTATTTTGCTGGAGTAGGCGTTGCATAGAAAGGAATTGCATTTTCTGCAACATCCAGACGCATCATCACGTTTTCAAATGGATTGCTTTAGAATTTTAATACAATAAAATATAAACAGATATATCCACCTTGACTTCTAAGCCAATGCAGTTATGTAGCGGGCGTCAAACTTTTTAGAGAGGTAGTCTTAAGTGGATAAGAGAGATGTAACTGTTGCATACATACATATGTAGGTATGTAGTTGGTCTGGTGGAATTTTTACAGATATGTTTAGCTAGAAGGCAAATAGTTAAGCATGCAAATGTGTATGTATGTATGTGAGTGTAATTTAAATATCCCGGAATGTAATGAGGTATAACACGGCTAAACTCAATTCCGACTCTTGCATCCTCGTTCGCGCACTCTGGGCAACGGGAGGAACCCATTTGCGAGATGTCATAACCAATCCGAGTAGAGCTTTGAGTCAAGGCAGAAAGAATGGGAGCTTCGGTGGGACCACTCCGACTTATTCGGTTTAAAGGCTCACTGAAGTCTGCAGCGTCTGTTCGTCAGTGCGTGCGTGGACCAGAACCAATTCAACCAAGTGAAGATATTGCATTCCTATAACTAAACAGGATACAATTCATGAAACTGATGCAATACCCTCGGGTTAATAAACTACAAGTGTTTTTCTGGGGCGAAGATCCAAAACAAACATTCACGCACACGCACGAATGCGTCCAACAATTAACAGTTACACACCGCACCAGCAGAAGTCTTACGCAGCAGTTACAAAAACACTACTCCAATTCTGTCAACACAACAATGCATATTGGGGATGTTCGCTGGTGATTTTTAGCACAGTTTAAGTGTTGCAGACGGAAAATTACGACAATAAACTAGACAAATGTACACATAAATATGTCGGTTAGGGCGGGTCATTTTTTTCTTTTTTTTTTGTTTCTAAACGCGTATAGCATAGGAAGATTTTACGTGTAATTCTGAACAAATTTGCCTAAGCATCCAGGGGTCTAAAATCATTGTTAAAATAGGTATCGAAGAAAATGTGAAAATTTTCGCTGTTGCACCCTCTGGTGCAAGTTTTAAGAAAAAGATAAGCGCAGAAATGGATTCCTCATACTGAAGAACCTCTTTCAGCATATTTTTATACAAACTTTTGAGCACAACTTTACGACACTACAACAAAATGCCAAGAAACCGATTTTTGCAATTTGGCAACCACTAAATTCATTTTATACCCATGTTTTCTGCGGCAAATTTTCTTAGATTTACACGTAGAATCCTTCTTTGTTATACGCGCATAGTCGGAAAATTCTCCCATAAATATTGACCCGCCCTAATGTATGTCTACCAACAACTGCATTTGTACTTATAGTTATTTGAATATATTGCACAGAGCAGCTTCCAAATATGTATGTAT
>NW_023458556.1:28047943-28059499 GCF_013731165.1 Rhagoletis pomonella
ACTCCAGAAGTGCACGCAAATAAAAAGAAAATGGAAAAATAGAAAAATAGATAGCTGTTAGTGTACACAACAAAAGCATCCAGCATTTGTAGTCCTGAAGTGCACTTTTTCATATTATTCTTCAACTTGCTGCTACACTACAAACTTGCGTTACGAAGTTTTATGTGTGTATGTATATAAATTCATATATATGTAGGTATGTATGTAAGTGAGTATGTGGGTGTAAATATTTGCTTACTTGTTAGTGTGTGGCAATTTTTTATCTTTTCTGGGAATGTTGCTGCTTCAACTGTTGCACATATGCGCTGTTGGCGGTGTGAAACTCTGGCAGATAGATAGTTGTTAAACATATTCAGGCAAACAAACGTTAAAAATACCTTGAATGCACGTACTATACTACATATGTATGTATATGATGGTGACGTGCTTACTTCGCTTGAAAAGTTGCCAATGAGGTCTAAACGTGCTTACAGGTTATCAACCTTCGCCTATTTGGCATGCCTCAGTGGCAGCCAGTATGCGAATACATATATGGCGGTAGGGTTCTAGCGTACAGCAGCTATGCCGGGTTGTAAATACTCCTACATATACATATGTGCAATATTTGTTAGTGTTAGTTTTCGCAAAAGTTGGTTGACTTATCGCTGTCTGCTAAACGCTATGCATATTTACTTTGAGTTTTGGCATCGGGTTTACCTTGGATTGACGAAAAATCAGTTCAAAATATAAGGCAAAAAAAAAAAACAAATGGGTTCAAGTTTTTATGCACTTAAGTGCGGGTATTAAGGATGCTGCAAAAGTTAGTAGGATCAATGTCGAATTTGTTGCAGTTGCAATTTTGAAAGCTATTGCCATACAGTTTGACAGCTTTTGACCGAGGTGCTATTCAAAATCAATTTTATCAAACCAAACTAAAAATGAAGCTAAAGAGGTTGTTTTAGCGGTGAACGAGGGCAAGACAAAGTACCTCCTGGCAACATATAAAGAGTCCGCGCGTTTCGGGACACACTTCACTGTTGGCAGATATAACTTTGAAGTAGTGAAGTACTTTGTCTGCCTAGGATGTAGCATAAATACCCCCAACAACGTCAGCCTGGAGATCAAGCGAAGAATCACTCTAGCCAACAGGTGCTACTTTGGGATCGGTATTCAATTGAAAAACAGAGCGCTCTCTCGACGAACGAAAATCACGCTCCACGCTAAAGTGCCTAACCTTGACTATCCAAGATACTATTAGCCTTCTCAATAAGTTTTAACAATGACTTGGTAGACGAATTCCTGATACTAAGGGGTTCAACTGTGGTATAATTAAAGTAATTTAGTCTTTGTCTCTCGAATAGCGGACAATCGCACACTTCGTGTCACTTCGTCTTTAAGACAAAGATAGCATTCCGTCTCCATGGACAGACATATACGATACATGTGAAACGGCAGATGATTATGACCGGTTAGGTTGCAATTCAAAAAAAACCCATGTTCTTCCAAGCCAAAGAAGAATTGAAGATTTTGGGGTGTTAAAGTCACACTTCCGCTAGCCAATACTTATTGCGTTTAACATCTCCAATCTGGAATTAATTTAAGCTGATTCATTTGAGCAGACATCTCACAGTGGTTCGGATAGCAGATCTAGCTGGACGAAAGTCAAAATTTTTTGTTTTTAAAATACTTAATGGTACTTGGAATACATTCCTGACAATTTATTCAAATAGAAATTGCATTTATTATAGCATTAACATATGAAAACAAACAAAAAAAGGTAAGTCAACGCCGCCTATTTGAGAAGTCTATTTTAAAGGCTGAAAGTTAACTTAAAAGATTGCTAATTGCACTCACAGATATTTGCATAATTGCAAATTGACTTTATAAACAAAAAATTACACTTATTCCGCTATAGATTCAGAGGTCATAGCGAAATTTATGTCCACATTGGCATAAGCAAATTTATTCTGAAAAATCGTCGTTTTGATTAATTAAAAAAAATAAATTAAAGTGTAGGAAAAGTAAAGGCCGCCGAAGGCCGTAATAAAACCACTTGCATATTATTCTTTACACCTTCGCAAATGCAGAGGGTAAGTTCGATAACCAAGTCTAACCAATTGGCTTAGATATTTACATTTTAGTGACGGTATGTCAAATCTCAAAATTCAAAAGTAATTATTAACAGGAAAGTATTTGAATATAAATATAAGATCAGTGGCAGATCCACGGGGGAGAGGGGGGTGGGGGGAGGGGGGTAGGGGTTGTGTGTTAAAACAGAAAAATACTTGGAGTTATAAAAACTTTGGTTATGTAATAGTTAAAAAAAAAAGTAACTCGCGTATTTTCTGCTTTCTGAAATTAAAAAATTATACAACAGGCATGCAAATCTTTAAGTGCTGTTATAAAGTTTTTTCTGAAATTTATTTGTGTTTCTTGCTGTGATCTTAAATTTTAGTCATGGTAAATAAAATCTTAAGAAGTGAGTTGTTTGACATTTGGAGAAGTGTTGCTGAAACTTCTAAAAGACAACAAGGTGACCGTGATTATGTGATTAGTAAATTGAAAGAAATATCTGATGAAAATGCTCGTTCCGAAGTAAATAAAGTAAATTAAGTAAATGACTTTAGATTCGTAATCAGCGACCCAGAAAACCCCCAGATACCCAGTTTCATAGAAATCTACAGATTTTTTTTATTTTCGTTCGCCATATTGGATCCGCCATTTTGAATTTTTGATAAGTGACTTCAGATTCGTAATCAGCGACCCAAAAAACCCCTAGGTAAGAAGTTGTGTAAAGATCCATCAACGAGTATTTGTTTAAATAGTTTCGTCCAGCTAGATTTGCGATCCGAACCACTGTGCATCTGCGTCTGCTAATTTCGGCCTGAAATTTCCTTCCAAAGCAGATTTCTTTTAGCAAGGCAACCTTAAGCTGTTTGCTGTTATGAGGAGTACCATCAGATATTCGCATTTGCGAATTCTTCAAAGTTGCTGCTTCTTGGACTATAATACGAAGTAGAGCTCATCCCAAGAGGGACCCAAAGGCCTTTGAAGTTCGTGTAAAGAAAAAATGACAGTTTTCTGCAATGTTTTCGTTCACCACACTATGGAGGTGTAAGTAAAAAATCGGACGGATGAAGCGGACAATGATACTGTAAAGCCATTCTATTAACTTAAGAGTGCAGACCCCATTCCACTGGCCCAATAAACCTCGGGTAGCTTTACTGAGTATTTTGTCTAGATGGGAATTCCCACTTAGTCTCTTAACAAGGTATTTGACTTTCTTAGGAGTAATCAAACACTGTCCCTCCGAAGGAGACTAAATCAAGGATCGGGTTATGCCTTCTTGGAAACGGGTCTTATGGGCTTACATATATATACTCTCATTACGTCTGATACAATACTGCCAAGTTTTCCCGTAACAATTATAACCAGGTCGTCTTCGTACCCAACAGCATCTTACCAACATTTCTGTAGTTTGGTTAAGTGGTCATCCACTATGAAAGATCGAAGTTAACGCGAAAGAGCACTGCAGGTATTCTATTTAAGATCTTATGTTCACATAACGCTCACCACTTAGATATGTCCTTAAAAGTCGCCTCACGTGCACCTTCACAATTGACATACCATACACGTCGTGAATACCATCAACGTTCTTTCGACATTTCTTTCATTGTTATTTTTTTCTTTCTCGCAAAAATGCTCAACCATGTGCATAAATTTTTGCTCTGATATCCATTTCAAATACCGTTAAAAATTACTCCATCACATTCATTTTTTATGCCCTACCTTCGTTTCTGCATTCCTTTGTTTAACCGCTGTCGATGCTGAGTTCAAAAAAAAAAAAGTTGAGGCTGTGGTATGTGCCGCAGTATAATCCAGTTTATCGCGTACTTTTTTTGGGCAATGCAAAAAGTTTGACTAAAAATAGTTTTCGGATACGAAACAAATACATATCTATTTACATACAATGCCAAAATCAACATTCTTCAAGGATATACAAATACCGCACAAATGAACAAATAGATAAATGACGTAAATCTGCTAGAATTCAAGTCAAGTGGAGTTTGCCAAAAAAGTAAAAATGGCAATGCTACCAAAAAAAAAAATAAAGAAATAATGGAAGGAAAAATAAAATAATGTACAGAGTAATGCTTGTGTGCACAATGTACTACATATCGCATACTGTCTTCAAAAGGCGCACAGCTCAAAATTACATGTTTATCACAAAACGCGAAAAACAATTTCTTATCGCATGATAATTATATGATCAAGGGAGACTTTACCTTAAGTTTTTTTTTAACAAATTATAACAAAAATTTGCTCCAGCTTTTGCTGAACGATAAATAAAAGCTCTGTGTACATTTTTAGCGCATAACTTCAAAAATACTATATTTTGAGTTGTGCCTCTTTTGAAGACGGTATACGATATGTTTTTAGTGAAAGGATGTATGCTGTGATGGACTGCTGACATGAAAAATTTTAAAATTGAGTCAAGTGAATATTTATGCTTTTTTCAGCAGTTTTGGCTTAAGCCAAACTTTACTACTACTTTCGCCCAGCATAGTATGTATACTAGGGCGGGTCAATTTGTATGGATCGATTTTTTTCGACATTGTTCCTAGCATATTCGGATTCTTCATAAAATTCTAAGAAAAAAATTCCTCCAGACCATAGCTCTAAATTCAATTTCGAGCCTGCGCATTTTTAAAAGAAAATATCTTATATACATATAAAATTGGATTGCTGTCCGTTAGCCTCGCTAAGACTTGAAAACAGCTTGACCGATTTGAATATTTTTATTTTTTTGGTTTGTTTTTTATAATATCCGGATTGTTAAAACCAGAAAAAATAGAGAGTTGCCACCTGTTTAAAAATCCCAATATAAGTAAATTAATTACATAAATTAGATATTGCAATATGGGTGTCAAAAGAAAGAGGTTATGAAGGCTTACAGGCAAAAATATTTTTGAGGGGGGTTGCCACCTGTTTCAAAATTTAGTTAAATAAAATTGATAAGATAAATTAAATATTGCAATATGGGTATCAAATTAAAAGGGTTTAAGAAGGCTTACTACTGAAAATATTTTTGAGTCGAGTTGCCACCAATTTCGAAAATTTAATTCAATTAAGTTAATAAGATAAAGTATGTATTATAATATAGGTGTCGAGCGAAAAGTATTTGAAAAATTATTGATTAAGAAATATTCTCTATAGGCCTGCCACCTACCTGAGCGGTAAAAACTAAAAGCTATACTCGCAAATATTGTTCAAGACTTTTGAGGCTCGCATCAATGTGGAATACTGTAACTCCGTCAAGTTAGTGTTTATTGATGGCAAACAAAGTACTATCATGTTTGGCAATGATATCACTCCATCGATGCACTTAGCCTCGATATAAAAAGAGAACAAAAGCCGAAGTATTAGCCGAAGCAGTTCATACTAATGTTCCACAATTGAACTAACAAAAAAATATGGCCTATGACTCTCTTATAGAAGCTGTGGACACTGGAGTAAAATTTAAACAAAAAAACAAAACCGACTTTAATTCTCATATACAAATTTAAGAGTGCCGTTATTTTCTTCATGGCCCAATTATCGGATCTACACTCAATTAGTAGGAGACTACCTCTAAGGAACCACCTTTCCTTTCAAAAAGAATTATAGAAAACGGATAACGTAGTCCAAAGTTACGCGGTAACATACATAAAAACATATTCCGACGAATTGATAAAATATGCAGATTAATATTTAATAAAGTGTTACGGATATATTTTTTCTAATACAAACCTGTGCTTGGGAGTTTATTGATACGAAAAATTAATTTCTGATATCTATTTTTTATTGAAAGAACCGCAAGATTGCACTACAAAGCAAATTACATATTTTTTACTATTGTAACGGGAGAAGTTACTGTATGTAGTTTTTTATATGTACAGTGTCGAACAAAAGTTTTGGCACAGTAAATTTTCGCATTACATATATGCAAAATTTTTAATTTATTTCCGATAATTTTTTATAAAAACATAGTTCATACTACACTAAAACACATAAAAATCAAATGTGTAAACTTTGTGAAAAACTCAGGAAAATTCAATAAATCTGCATACTAATTTGCAATTTTATATTCATATTTTTAAGCAACTTCAAACCTGCACTTTGATAAACTAAAATTGAATGGATTATTAAACTGCATACTTGGAATTTTTCTAAAAAATACTTTGCCTATATTGCGTAAAATTTACTGTGCCAATACTTTTGTTCGTTACTGTAAGTTTAAGGGTTTATTTTGCTTTCAACACGAGGTATCTTTTTTCTAGTTTCTATTGTCATAGCCATAACTCACTCTCTATTTTTATCAATCAATCAATCAATCAATAAATTTTGTAATTTTTTTCGGCATTTTTCCTAATTACAAGTAGAGCTTTATAAAACTTTTATAACACCAAATGTTTATCAAGCTTGGGATTTTATGTTATCCGGGAAGGCTTATTAATTTAGCCAGAGAATATGTTTTCTTTATAAAGTTTACCCAGTTACCCATTTTAAACTGCTACCTGTACTGTATCAGCGGTTAAAACTTGTTAAATTTTTATTTAAAATTTTCGGTAAGGAATAAGCGAGTGGATGAAAAATATATTAATCGTAAGAACGGCCCATATATATGTATATGAAAGAATACACACATGCGACGACCCTAGCCATTGTGTGTCATTCCTTTAAATTATAGTTATTTTTTTCTTATTGTATTAAAAAAATAACGTTCGTAACACTTTAGTAAATATTAATCCGTATATTAACTGAGTATATATTAAAGACTAGAAGATGACCCGGTGAACTTCATATCATCTATAATTTATTTGAATTTAACTTTGATCAATTATAACAAATCTTCAAAATCCAATACAATGAGATCACTAATACTGCCTGCTGTTATAGCTGATAAAAGATTCCACACCTATAAGATGTGCCACGCCCCTTTTTACAAACTCATTTATATACATATATCTTTCCATAAGCACCTAACATAGGTATCTGTGCATTTCAAATTTCGAGTTCATGTGACTAGAATTCCGAAGTTAGAGCTGATTAAAAATTTTCACTATGGGAGGTATCCCTCATCCCCTCCCCCCCTTGGCGAGTTTCAATTTTTTTACCCTATTATAGGTCCAGGAGTCATGGCAATACTTTGGCAAAATTTTATTCGATTCTATACATCCGTTCAGGCTGCAACCTGGTACATACATACATACATACTTCCACATATATATAGTAGATTTGCTTTGAAGCGCCATCTTGCGGTTCTTTAAATAAAAAATAGATATCAGAAATGAATTTTTCATATCACAAAACTCCCGAGCATAATTCTTTATTAAAAAAAAAAAAACATTCCTAACACTTTAGTAAATATTAATCTGATTATGGACTTAGTATTAATTAAAAATAATTTCTTTTAAAATTGCGCAGGCTCGAAATTGATTTTAGAGCTATGGTCTAAATGGCTTTTTTTCTTAGAATTTTATGTAGAATCCGAATCTGCTAGGAACGATGTCGAAAAAAAAATTGACCCGCCCTAATGTATACATAAGTAAATATGTATGTGTGTATGTAACTGGCGTTTTTGATTTTGGATGTTTCTATGGCTTTATCATGCATACATTCCTTGGCTGTTGTAGAGTTTATTGTTGCTTATTATTTAGGGTACGTTCACACAGGAACAGGAGCCGAGCAGAGCGAAGGCGTTCCGACCGGAGCGAAGCTTTCAAATTAATGTAGCTACATTCATATATGAAAGTATTCATACAGCAAGCCTTTTCAGAAGCGTTTTTCAGCTGATAGCGAAGCATTTTTTGATTTTAAATTTTCGTTTTGATATTTCAAAAAATCAAGACAATTAAATGAAAATGTATTTTTAGAGAAAGCAATTGCTGCCGCTTGTCATTGAAGGCAACTTTTGTGATGTCTTTACGGCACTGTGAACACCAACAGCTTTCCTTCGTTCTGTCTTGCTTCGCTCGGCGCCGCTCGTGTTTCTGTATGAACAGCTTCTTTGAACTTAAAAAAAAAATAGAAAAACATTTATTTTGGAATTCTAACAAACAGTGTTGTTCATCTTCGGTACGCAGATTTTTGACGAGAGTCTGAAAGACAGTCGAAAAAGTGTTTATAAAAAAAAAATGTTGCCGTGGTAGAGAAAAAGTTCGGCGCTTTCGATATCCTCTCGGTTTTTGGAAATCCCATTATTCCTGTGTGAATTCCCATTGGACAAAGACCAGTGTTGATTCCAACAACAATCGTGAGTTGTTGGAGCACCAGGAGAATGAGGGCGTGTATCTACCCCCAATGTTAGTTCCGTATTTCATCTTATGTTTGCTAGTTTGACGAAATGGGTTTTAAGTAGGACTGGGACTATTCTTATATTCGGATATCCAGATATCCGCCCGGATAATCCACTCCGATATTCGTGTATACGGATTAAGTCCGAATGTAGGTTCATATCGCTATTAGCGTGCAGAACCGCAGAGGAGTATCTATTCAGAGTGTGATGGTTTCCATAATCTCCTTAAGATCAAAAGATTTCCTTCCAGCGCAGGCTTTAATGACAATTAAAGCCCTTACCCATTCCTACTGGAGTCCAAGAGAAAGCACACCTAGCGTGCTGACCTTCTTTGGGTTTTTCGGGCTCCCGAATTTGGAAATCGGGTAGCAAAGAATTCTGTTAACTGCTATACTCTGGTGACCAGTTCTCTCTTTCGGCTTCGTACAGCGAGTGGCTTGCGCATTGTTTTTGACCTCTTCTTTGCCTGCAATCTGCATGCCAGATTTGGATCTTTTAATGCTGGCAGTATCGCGAGAGAGCCTACTTACCTTAAACCTTTCGCTCTTATACAATCTGTTTGCTTCAGAATCTTGCTTCCATTTTATCATTGGCTTACCGCGTCGTGGTAGGTAGAGGTGCTCTGCCGATTTAAGCTTGCGAAAAGTCCGGCTGGTGAAATTTCGCCAACGATTTGGATCATTCACTAAAAAATTTTCTAAACCGAAAGTCGGTAATTCGACCAAAAGATAGAAAATACCCGACTTGATAGTTTATGTTCATTTTAGAACGGGTGGACGATACTCTTTCTATGGAGGATACTCTCTATATTACATATAACGCAATATCCAAATGAAGCGTTGCGATATGTCAAGGATAATTTAGCAAGTTCGTACACAACAAAAAAAAAAAAAATCAAAAATAAGCTGAGATAGATTTGAGAAGATTTTCCTGTAGAAATTGTAAAGAAAGTTGCTTTCGCAGTTCATAGGCTTTACAGCTGTACAGCTGTACATATGTATACATATATATTTATATAAATATGTGTGTTTGTATAAGTGCCTTAGTGTTGGTGATGTTTTGCGCACTCGTGCGTATCTGATAGCATATCAGAGACACGGCCCACACCTATAGGTATAGATACTTCCGTTTCAGCTCAAATCGTTGACATTTTTTATTTTATTTCATTGTTACAGACTTTTTGGAGACATTTGAATGGAATGGTAGTAAGGAGACAAAACGACTATCTGAGCTGGTTAGCTGATGCGCACGACTGGTACGACTGATTGTAGATACGAGTAGTAAAAATTTGTTTTGTTGGCAGTAAAACGTAATTTTGCATGTTACAGTTATGCTTAGTACTTAGCCTACTTTTCGCAGCGGGTAGTTTACAAGACGAGCAGAAAAAAAATAAGGGAAACCAATGTGAAGTATTTGTTAAATGGGCAGCGAGAGTTTTCAGAGGAAATCTAGGCAATAAAGTACATAAAGTAGTATTTGAATTAAAAATAAATGTTGTAGAAAATCAAAAAATTTTTTTTATTGATATTTTCCCTTATACTGTTACATATTCCTTTAGAATGACACATTCACATAGTTTTGTTTCTAAAAATATATTTTATGCTCAACTAAGTTTGATTATTTTTTATTTTCTTGGAATTTCAAGAGAAATAAACAATCAAACATTCTTAAGTGTGACGTCAAGGCTTGTTAACAAGATTCTCTGTAATCCTAGCGAAATTCTACTTCTATCAATTTCATGTATACACTAGTAAGGATGCACATACATATATACACATGTGCTTGTTCGTAAATTGCTAACTTGTCAGTTCAGTGAAATCACGTAGATATCTGTCAATTGCCTGTCATGCTTCTATTCTTACAATGTAAATAAAATAAGTATAACAATGTCCCCGACGGCTCTAAATATGTACATACAGTAATGGCCATATATATAGCACACCCACTTCAAAGTGATATTGTTTGCCATTTATGTTTAATTATTAATTTTTCAGAATTTTCAGTTGAAATACAGTCCATTCTCTAACAAAAACCACATAAACTCAAGTTCTAAACTTTGTAAAGGACTACAAAAAAAATCAAGAAATTTTCACCTAAATTTCAAACTTTTTTCTCAGAAGTATTAGAATTTTTTTGAGCGCGCAGTTTTATAGCCCACTCAGTTTTAGTCCAACAATGTGCAAGTTTCAAGTAGCTAAAAATTACCGTTGATTTTTTAGAATTTTTTGTCGCATTTGCTTCCATATAATGAATTAACACAATTTATTTTTATATGGAATAAACCCGCAATACCTTCGGCGAAAGATATTCTAAAAAATCAATGGTGATTTTTAGCCACTTGAAATTCTAACACTTCTGAGAAAAAAGTTTGAAATTTAAGTGAAATTTTGTTGATTTTTTTGTAGATTTCTACCAAGTTTTTTGTTGGACAAAAGACTGTATTTTAATTGAAAATTCCTAAAAATAAATAAATAAACATGTGTGGGAAACAATATTACTTTGAAATAAGGGTGCCATTGTATTGGCCAATACTGTATATACTTGTACTTTAGGGTGGACCAAAGAAAGCAAAGTCGGGGTTTAAATGCTCTCACCTGTCACGATGTCGAAAAGATACACCCTTTTTTATTTCAAAAAAAATATTTAGAGGTCGCACAAAACGCTCAAAGTTTCCCATACATATATTATATGTGAAAAAAAAACAATTTTTCATAAAAATGGTATATAATCTTTTAAAATCTAGATTTTTCAATCAGTAAACTCTGTTTCTGAACAACCCAGTGAGAGGAGACGCCCAGATAATTGCATGTATTTATGTATATAAAAGAAAAAAAATATTTATTGGATAAAAAATTGTGGGTAGACACTGCGGCGAATGGTAATCAGCAATTACCAGTTCTGCATGGTTGTAAGTCTTGCAGGGTCCGAAAAAAGTTTCGGGCAAGTTGACGGTGGATGCGTCCAACTACGCTGATAATGCTTTGAAGTGCCATCAACGTAGGTATTACTTAAGACAATTTTTTTATATGGCACTTAAGAAGTGCATATGCAAAAATTTCATAGAGCTTTTCGTGCTCGACGATGTACCACTTTAACCGCAACACACACACTCAAATTCTTCCCTTATTTTAAATCCGTTTCTTAAGAAAATAACCTTCTCGTCTGCTTGTGAATAGCAAGGCCAATGGAGGGTCTTCTAATATAGTTTCCAAAGGTAAGGTCTTACCTAAAAAGCCCTG